>NW_011888819.1:6823935-6824308 GCF_000151845.1 Pteropus vampyrus
GGAGACATTAGATAAACTTTTAAGACTGCCTTCAGGCTTAATGCCAAGTTATTCCTGTTTTGAAAAATATCTTTTTTGTTTCATTATTATTATTATTTTGCCTTAGTGCTGAGACTCTGAGCTGAACCTGCAGCCAGCACTCATCACTGCATTTCTGTCACCATGTAAGACTTGCCGACATGATTACTAGCTTAATACAGCTTTTCACTTTCTCTTGTCATTTCCTCTTAGAGCTCTGAAATCTCCTTTTTTTTTTTTTTTTTGTTTGTGGTTGGTAGCTGTGACCTGAGTAAAGTCTTACTTCTTGCTGAGTGCTGGCCTGGATTCCTGAATTCTGCTTGCTCATAAGCAGGCTGAAGTGGAAAACAAAACA
>NW_011888819.1:6824358-6835552 GCF_000151845.1 Pteropus vampyrus
CTGTGACCTGAGTAAAGTCTTACTTCTTGCTGAGTGCTGGCCTGGATTCCTGAATTCTGCTTGCTCATAAGCAGGCTGAAGTGGAAAACAAAACACAACACAGGCTCTGGCAACCGAAATGTAAAAATCCTTTGACCTGAATTGTCACAGTTTCATAAATAATAGAATCAGTATACAAAAGCACTATTTACTTTATATTTTGTGAATCGAATTGAAAAGTGTCATTAGGGTAAGATTTACAAACAATAAAAAATAAATTTGTCTCTCAATAATATTAATAATATAATATGTACTGCTCTTATAAATCAGTATTGGGATTATCAAAATGTGTCTTGCATACCCTCCAAATAATTTACATACTACTGTGAAATACTGTCCTCTCCTGTAGTGATCATACTGTGCAGTATAAAATTTTAGGTATTTTTCTCTTTAATCTTAGATTTTAGGAACTACAAATAATAGCAAAAATGATTTTAATGTGTAATACAATATCCTATTTTAAGAACTCTGAACATTCATTTCTTGCCAATAAATCACAGTACATAAATATACCATTCACTTTTCTCCATTGCCATTGTTACATCCCCGTTTCAGGCCATACTCATTACCTGGCCAACTTTAGAAGCTCTGTCCTTACTGGCTTACTGGCCTACTGGTCTACCAGTTTCTATTTTAAGACAATGTTACTATTCCACTTAAATCTTTCTAAGAGATTATCTTCACATTTCTTAAATCAAAAAGTTTTATGATTTATAAAGTTCTACTTTAGTGAGCCTATGACTTTTCTCTGGCCCTGTCACCATTTGGGTTAACTTTGTTCCTTCAACTGTATCCATCCCTAACCCTTTCCTGCTTTCAGCCTCTTGCCTAGCTGTATCATTTACCTAATCACTTTTAGATATATTTCATCTTAATGTAGCTATGTGTTCCTTTCCCTAGCTTTGTAGCTGTGTGTTCCTTTCCCTGGCTCCCTTGAAACATAAATTCCAAGGGCAAGGACAATGCTGCCTTTTCTCACAGTTCTGTGCAGCACCTAAATTTATATTTGACACTCAGCAGATAATAAATAATAGTCACATTAATGAATGAAAACCCAGGATAAGTAAGTATTATAGATGTCATCACTCTAATAGAGGAGGAAAAGTATACCAACATTTGTTTGACTTAGCTAAAATCACAGAATTTGGGACTTTTATCAGGTGTTAATTCTATAGTAATATATTTTCTTTCATAGACTCTTATTGCCTATTTTGTGAAGAAGCCAACCCCTTAAATTAGCTAAGAATTAACTGCACATTTTTAAAATAATATCTAAAACATCTTGACATTTATTTTAGTCACTGAATTTTCTCATTTGATTTATGTTGGGGGAAACTACCAAGGGAATAAAAGCTAATATATCCTTTGGCACATTTAGAAGATAATTCAATTAATAATTTCATAGATCCCGTTCTACTGTATGTTCACGCATATGCAGAATCAGCTATGGCAATTAACTAGATTAAGTCCACGTGTCATGGGAATTCTAATGACTACATAGAATACTAAATTAGATATGTTTATTGCCACTTTAACCTTAGTACTGGATGTGCAGTTTCTTCACTAAATTTGAACAACAAAGTTATGCATAAATCTCGGCATATTTTATAAACCTAGACTCATAAGCATCATTTATATTAAGATATGCCTCTATGGCACTTGGCACACACTTAATTTGACCATTATTAGTGATATACATATTACTGATCATAAGAGAAGTTTGATGATAAGGTGAATTATTCCTGTTTCTATTATTATTCTTTCTTCCTAATATCTCTCCTCTTTAGATCATACATACAAATACTAATAAAAGTATTTTACTACCTATGACTATTTTGTCCTCTATTATTGCTTTACATATTGAATTTTCCATAAATAGCTACAGCATTTTAAAGACTATAGTATCATCATTATGCACAATTTTACATATAAATCTAGGAAGCAAAGCTTAAGTGAATCTTTCATAAAAATGTATGACTTATCAAAAGATGATTGGTCATAGAACTACAACAGTGTTAAAGTTGAATATCAATAATGATAAATTAGTAAATCAGATTTACCAGTAGCACATTGTATAACTTATGTAATTTGTGCTTAATGATGTCAAATAACTTTAGAATATGTTACTACTATTAAAATAAAAAAAAAAACCTCAATCAAGTAAAATGTTAAATTTTTATCTACTCATTTAATTTGATGTCTATGTAGATAATTTTACATGTGGCAAAAACTGCTCCACAAATTTAATTCATTTCTTAAATTTCGCAGGTATATCAAAACTTGACGACCTAAAAAAAAAATCAAAAGCCAACTAAAACACTTCCATCTTAAAGTGGCTGTGCATCTAGAATGTTGTTTACATACATAAGGGAATGTCTGGATCACAGTAATAGAAAACAAACAACAAAACTCTCACTATTGTCACCTGCATAATAACAATAACAATAACAAATTAGAAATAATAATGACAATACTAACATGGCACTATGTCCTGTGATTAAATTTAATCACAATTATATTACATTAGGCATTATTATCATCATCATTTTACCTTTATATTTATCACTTCTTAAATGAAAGGCTGAAATGTAGGGAATTGTGCAACCACTTCCACCTCCCTTTAAGTCTCTTGAATGAAAACTGATAACAAATTGTCAATATTTATAAGTTTCAAATAACCATAAAATTATTCATTAGGACTTCAACCACAATTTCTATCTGCTTAACTACTTTTAATGTTGACATATTTTATTTTTAATAGGTATTAGAATACTTTTTAATTTAAAGAGGTGATAAACTATCATCAAAATTTAATTATTTTTCCATAGTAGAGCAAAATTATTGGAGCCACATGGAGTAAAAAAAAAAGGAATTCAAGTTATGATTGGAAATGAATCATACATAATACATTTTCAGAACACTGTATCATAGTAAACAAAAAAAAGAATATATAGCTTCTCCTAAAATTATAGCTTATTGACATGGGTCACCCCTTTTAGAATTTTTTGGGAGCTAAAAATGTCTACTCTTTATATTCGTTTCCCCAGATGAACATACTGCTGAGCATATACTAAACATTAATAAATATGAATTCAATGAATGAATTTGGCAATAAATATCAAGCAGCAAATATTCATTTGAAAGCTGTCCCAATAGAAGGGGAGTACGTTACCCTGCAGGATTGACGTTAGGCTTAACCACATGACTTTTGGGAGGTGACATGAGCAAACATCTAAAGTTTGCTTATTGGGCTTGTTCTCTTGTGCTTCTGCCACCACCATGAAATGGTTTTCTCCCTATGGTTACCACTTTCTCAGACTGGTCCCAAGTGTTGCTGGACCCACAGCCTGGAGGTAAGCCTTGCTGCTTGAAGCAGAGCTCCCCATTCAAGGTCTGCCTGGGTCAGCCAATTTCAGTTGAGCCTGAGAATTATTTTTGCATGCCACAGAGTTTTAGGGTGTTTGTTATATATAATTACCATGTCATTAGCTGATGACATAATAAAATGCTTTATTTTTTTTTCTCCTTAGTCTTTGTCACTGTTTCCTATATTATATGTATTTTGCTACTTTGTTTTATTTATTATTGGTTTTTCATGCTAGAATGTAAAGTCCATAAAGTCAGCTGTTTCTGCTTGCTTTATTCAATTCTATATACTCGACACTTGGAAAAGTGCTTGGTATGTAGTACATGCCTAATAAATATTGTTCAATAAAAAAATGTAATTAATATACTAACTTAAATTTATGAAATCATGGGTTTAGACCCATCTCTTCCTCTTTACAAATAAGGAAATTGAAGCTTGGATACTTTAAATAACTTGAGCTATGTCCTAGGATTAGATCCAGCAGATTTATTAAAATCTAAGGATAGCTGCTGCTAATGCTATGATTTTTTTATATTATTTTAGTAAAGCCCAATATATTAGAAAACTTCTATCTAGTTTAAATCATCATAAACTATGAGCTAGCTGACATCAGTGGGTAGATATCAACAATACATAGATGATATTAGGAAAAACTAGTCTTGGCCTCTGTTCCACTGAAATCAGCTAATATAATTCAGAGGATTTAAGAATTTATGGGCCACACAGTTATGGTTGATTGGATTAAGATTAGATGAGGTCATAAGGTGGAGCTCTAGTGAACAGGATCAGTGCCTTTATAAGAGTTAAGAGAAAGTTTTGTTTATTCTGTTCTCCATAATATAAGGATAGTACTAGAAGACAGCAGTCAGTCTGTAACCAGAAAAGGCTCTCTCTCAGCAGAACCTGACTATGCTGGCTCCCTGACTTCCAGGCTCTAGAAAAGTGAGAAAATAATTACTGTTGTTCATAAGCTCCCCAGTCTATGGTACTTTGTTACAGCAGCTGGAACAGACTTAAGAGGTGGTGTGCAGTCTGCCATAAGGTTATAGAGGATCTTTCGGAATCTTGAAGATGACAATACTCGGTGAAGTCAGTAAAGGCCTGATAGGATGCGATCTCAGATGTGATTTCAGTGGGCAACCTCACCCTGTGAAATTTTACACTAGTTCAATGTGTGAGGTGGTCTTCTCTATCAAATCCATAAGGCTCTCTGCTATGGACTGAACGTTGGAGTCCTTCTTCCCCCAGTTCTTTCTTATGTTGCAGCCTCAATGAGATGATATCTGGAGGTGAGGGCTTTGGGAGGTAATGAGCTTTAGATGAATTCATAAGGGTAGAACCTGCATGATGGAATTCATGTCCTTAAAGAAAGTAAGAGACAAGAGGTGTCTCCTTTTCCATGTGCATGTACCAAGGAAAGGACATGTGCAAAAATAACCAGCAAAAGGGTCCTCTTCAAGAACCTCACTATGCTGCCATCCGACCTTGAACTTCTAGTCTCTAGGACCATGAGAAATAAGTGCCTGTGTTTAAGTCTATGGTATTTCATTATAGCAGCCCGAACTAAGATGGTCACTGTGCTAGTGAGAACTGAGGTTCTCATTCCAGAGAAAGGCTGAAAGTTGTGATAAACTGAAGGTAGGGATTGATATTTCTGGAATTTAGTTAAGCAGGTATCAAAAGACAGAGATAAATTTAGTAATTACACAAAACAACTACATTTATTTAAGTGTTTGTATGTGTTTGTTAATTTGTAAGGTTTATTTCTCAAGGGTTAGATATTTCTTACTAGTCCTTAAAAACTTTTCATCATCATAATTTCTGAAATATGTTTTAACAACAACATTGATCTGAATCAAATTATATCTGTCAGGTTTAGACAAAAATGTGATGAAACTAGAATAATTGATAGTATCTGTGCATGTGAGGAATGTGATATTTCAAATTTTCCCAGGGGGCTCGTGTAAAGTTTGGGTTAAAAAATACAGCTGAGAAATAAAATATTTTCTACTTTTCTGTTTTAATATACTGTTCTTATTTTTTAGATGTAGAGAAAAGCTTTGAATTTTTCTCAGATACTGTCCTTGAAATTATCATACTAGATATAAAACTTAATTAGCTGCTGGCATTAGAACCAATTTATTTCTTCAAATGAGCCATCTTCTTTAAAGTTTAAACAGATTAAATGTATTATGGTGAGTGCAAAAGATAGGGTCATAAGACAAGATTTTAATCACAAGTATAAAATATGTGCCTGCTATGGCCAAGGAACTTTTCTATTTAAATGTTTATTGAGATAATTTTTTTTAAATGTTAAAATCATGTTTGCATCTTATTTACCTCATCCTGTACATGCAGCCCCTGATGCTACTAGAATCACTGTTATGCTGAGAAACTGGAAAACTTGAGGAAATTTGTATGTGATAGAGAAAAGATTTATTAATTCTAAGCAATGCTGGTAAATATGGAATAACATGAATTCGTGTTTTAAGATTAATTAATATCTCTATACCCTTACAACTTTTCTGACATTGCTAACAACATTTATACCACAAGAGAAAATGCATTTAAACATTGCTATTATATCTAACAAGAAATAAAAACAGGTGCAGAGCTTCATGAGAAAAAAATGTAAATGAAAATTCAGTATTTCTTAGCATGCATTGTTACCGCGTAACTGTTAAATTAAATTTATCATATAAAATAATTAAGTCTAGTTAATAGGTAACATGTAATGAGTACCTAGTCACAAAACTTAATAATATTCTAATTGTAATCAAACATACAATGTAATTGGTGCTTATTTCATTAAAGCACATATCCCATGCCTGTTATCTCCATTGTTTTATAAATTAGAACTTTAGTTCAACTCATGCTTTGTGGTAAGGGTAATGCCTTTGAAAGGGTGAAAATTAACTGGCAGGATGCCAAGGAATCTGTGTAAGATGAAATACAAAAGAGGCTTTGAATGAAAAAACGGTTTAATATTCTAAATACCTTAAGTTTAGTGATATTAAAGTAAATGTGGTCGGTATCGAATTATAAATGATTTGATTCTTTTTGACTCATTCTTAGCAATATTATACTGCAAGTGCTTGAATCAGGAAGTGAAGACTGTTCTAGTAAGTTTTTTGTGACATTGTATAATATCTTTGCAATTTTCATAGTTTCTATACTGTTTTGATTCAAAGATGCAGAATAAAAATATTTTTTCCATTTCTTACATGTTTATTTACAACAACTTCTCATGGTGTTACATGTAAGATACTGAAAGTTTTAATACTATTATAAATTTTTTCACTCAATAAAATACCTTATCTTACAACAACACAGGCAGTAATCACCAAGATATAAGCTTGTTAAAACACTTTCAGTACTAATCATAGTTATTAGGTTGCAACATCCAACCAAAATTTCTACTAGTCTTTCTGTTAGAAAAGTATGACATTAATTACAAAAAGTAGTATTGTAGACATAAAAAAAGTTCCAACTTTTGTAATACAATTGCACTAATTTACAAGGAAGATATCCAAAAGAGAAGAGCAGGCTGAGATTTAAATTAAGTGCATTGTTACATATTCCAAATAATTATTTAACTCCATTCCCCCAAATAATACTAACTATAGACAAATGATAACATTGCGACATTTTTTCTATTTCTATCACATGAATAGAATCTAAACTTCAGTAATTAGTGAAATTAAGATGAATGATTATGTTACTTTCCACTTAAGTATAAATTCTTCTTATATTTATGTAAATTATCATAAGTGAATTTTATACCATTATATTCACCTATCAACATTTTTATGTGATTCAGTTTTAATAAATTATAGTAAGTACCTAGAAGGTAATAATCTCAAATATGTACAATAGAGAAGATGTAAGACAAATATATGGGTGAATTATTATCATTCTATGGGTAAATTTTATTCTTAAATGCAGTATAAGGCTGGGATATTGAGCTAGACTCCCAACATAATTTACTATTGTCTTGAAATTCATTAGTAAATTTAATTGTGAAATATAGAGAATTCTAATTGACATATATGAAGAAATACTATAGGAATCTAGATTAATCATAAAAGAAGCTAGCCTTCAAGAGATTCTCAAGCAATTCATACTGTATATTTAAAAGATATTCATCCAGGGAGAAAACAAGAGGATATAGCTTAAATAGAGCATTTATGTGTAGAGTAGATCCATAAGAGAATCTCCTTTTTGGGATATTTAAAAAAAAAAGAAGAAGAAAATATGTCAATGAAACAAATGATTAAATTTTGATACTGTATTTGTTAATCTTAAAATATAAAACATTTTCTTTTGCTTTACATGAAATTTAGTCTATATTAAAAAAAACTAACCCTTTATAGGTAAAGGATACTATTAAGAAATCTGAACATTTAACTGTAAACCTCAGCTAACGCTATTCTATATTTCAACTTAAAATGACTTACATATTTAGAACTTACTACACTTTCCAGGTTGGTTATAGATAAAAATGTCAAATTATAAAAAATTGACTACATAAGATTGATCGCTGAAAGGAAAAATCAAAAATGTATCTTCTTTTTAGGACTTTGCATTTTAAACAATCTTTTGATTGGTATGATAATTTATTTAAGGACATATGACTTAAAAAATAAAAAATAAAATTCAAGAAAAATGAAGGAAAGAAATAAATTAAAAACTGATAAAAATTAAAACTAAGACATTTATGTTCTTGGTTCCAGGAACTAAGGAAACCAAATGTTTATGATTTAAAGTTGCATTAATAAATAGTATATATATGTATCTATACCTATTACGTATATTAAAGATGTTATTATATATTATATTGTGTGTATATATATATATAATATATATGTACTTGTGTCCATAATATAATATAGATGTATTTTTTCCATAATGTGTTATCTCTAGAAATAACACAATCAAACAAAAATAACAACAGAAACAAAAATAATAACAAAAATTCCCTAAGGCTTCTGTAGAATATATAAAATCAAGGTAGTTGTGGAGGAGGCTCTATTGGAGGAGCTTCAAAGTAATTCCAGAGCTAAAATTTTTCCGTAAGTACAGAGGTATCTTGGAAAGAAGTCAATAGAGGATCAATAGTATAGGATAATCCCAGATAGGAGTCAGAGGAAGAGATTCCATAATTATGTGTATAAAACCACAGAAATCTCAGCTTGAGTCCTGATCCTTGCATGCTTAGGACGGATGCAAACTTGCACATTAAAATCTTTAGAAGTCAACTGAGATTTGAATCACTGCTCACAGGAGGCAACACAGAATTTACGGGTGATTATCTGCTTAAAAACACTTTTTCCAAATGGGTGTCAAATTATCTAAAGTTTCCACAGCATAATATTTACAGTATCCAACACAAAAATCAACATTTCTTGATATTTAATGAGCCAAGAGAATGATCAATTCTAACAGCAAAGGACAATCAACATATGCACATCCCAAGATGGACCACAAGTTGAATCTATCAGATATAGATGTCAGAGCAAGTATTTTAACTATGTTCCATTACATAAAGGAAAACATACATAAAATGAATGAAAATGAAAGAAAATGTCAGCAGATAAACAGAAAATATAAAACAAAACAAAACAAAACAAAATCAAGAATTTAGAACAAAAACAATACCTCAAATAAAACAAAAAACTCATTGGATGGGCTTAGTAGCAGAGAGGGAATGATGGTGTTGAGTCAGTTAACTTGAAGAAAAAAATCAGTAGAAATTACCTAATCTGAAGAACAGTGAGTGGCATGCAAGGAACCCATGATTCAAATTATAATGGATTTCTCATCAGAAACCAAGGAAACTAGAAAACAATAAAACCAATCTTCATAGAATGTCAACCCAGAATTCTTTCCAGGAAAAAAAAAAAAGTCCTTCAGAATAAAGGAGGGGGAAAATATGTTAATATGAAAAAAATAATAATAATAGAATCTATCCCAAACATATATTCTCTATAAAAAATGGAGAAGAAATTTCTTTAAGCAGAGAGAACTTTGCATCTATAAGGATGAAGGAAGAGCAAGAACAAAAAAAGTACCAGGTAATAGATATGTAAATAAAATATATTCTTTTCTCTTCAGTTCCTTGAAATATTTATGACTTTAAAACAAACATCATATTTTTTGTGAGATTTCAATGAATGTATTATATATGAAATCAATAATTAGAAGATCAGTGGGGGGCAAGTATAAAAGGACCTATATAGTTGCAAGGTTTCTACATTTAGTTTAAAGTATTAACTCTATTTAGACTGTTAAAAGTTAGCTTTGTATATTACAATCCCTATAAAACCACTTAAGCAAATCAATACAAAAACTAAATAAAAACCTAAGACATATTGTCAATATATAAATTAAAATAAAATGTTAAAATTTTTAAATAACTCGAAAGACAAAAAAAAAATGGAAACAGAACATGAAAAAACAGAGGGAAAAAGCAGAAAAATAAAATCGTAGATATTAATGAAACTATATTAACAACTACATTAAATTTAATAGTCTTCTAAACCAGTGCTTGGCATACTATGCCTTGGGCAAAATATAGCCTAAGAACCTCTTATATTTATGTTCATGGTTAAGAATGGTTCTTATATTTTTTTTTTGTTGTTTGCAAGAGAAAAAATGTGAAAAGCCTTTAAAATGGTTGTAAAAAAGACCAAAATCTAAAATATTTATTATCTGACCCATTTATTGATGACTATTGGTTTAAACACTTTTGAAGACAAAAGCGGACAATGAGTCAAGGAATGTGGGCAGATTCTAGAAGCTGAAAAAGACAAAAAAACAGAATCTGCCCTAGCGCCTCCACACACACAAAAAAACAACAACAACACAGACCTACAGACACTAGAATTTATCCCAGTGAGAAACATTTTGGATCTCTGACCTCTAGAACTGAAAGATATTTTTGTTTTTTACAGCAATTAAGTCCATGGTTATTAGTTATAGTAGCAATAGAAAACTAATACAGTATATAAACTATAAAATATGTATTGCCTCACTGAGTCTCAAAATACATAATGTAAAAACTAATGGGTTTAAAAGAAGAGAAAAAAGTTCACAATTTTGGTAGAGGATTTTAACACCTTTCATTCAGATAGAACAGCTATACAAAAAAAAAAAAATTTCGTAAAGACATAGAAGATTTAAAAAACACTGTCACCCACCTTGATCTAACTGATATTTAGAGAACACAAGGTCCTGTGACTGCAGAAGACATGTGCTTTTCAAGTATACATTGTGTATTCACCAAGATAGATTATATGTTGGGACATAAAACAAATCTCAATAAATATAAAAAAATCAAAATCATACAGCAGGTATTTCCTAAGCACGATTGAATTAAATCAGAAATAAATAATAGCAAAATATTCCAGAAAAATACTAAATATCTGAAAGCCAAACATATCCTTATAAATTACTAGGGAGCAATGATAAAATACAAGGGAAATTTAAAAAAAAAAATTCAACTTAACGACGACAAAAATACAACATATTATAATTTGTGAAATGCAGTTAAAGTACCGCTTAGTGAGAAATTTAGAGCTTTATATGGTTATATGAGACAATAAGAAATATTTAAAATAAATGATCTAATATCCCACCCTAAAAATTTATAAACAGAGAGCAAAGCAAAACCAAACTATGTAGAAAAAATAGAAACAATAAAGTTAAAACCAAAATCAACAAACTAGAAAGCAGATATATGATAGAGAATGTAAATTAGTAAAACCAAAACTAATGCTTTGTAAAGAT
>NW_011888819.1:6835602-6836982 GCF_000151845.1 Pteropus vampyrus
ATAATATTTACAGTATCCAACACAAAAATCAACATTTCTTGATATTTAATGAGCCAAGAGAATGATCAATTCTAACAGCAAAGGACAATCAACATATGCACATCCCAAGATGGACCACAAGTTGAATCTATCAGATATAGATGTCAGAGCAAGTATTTTAACTATGTTCCATTACATAAAGGAAAACATACATAAAATGAATGAAAATGAAAGAAAATGTCAGCAGATAAACAGAAAATATAAAACAAAACAAAACAAAACAAAATCAAGAATTTAGAACAAAAACAATACCTCAAATAAAACAAAAAACTCATTGGATGGGCTTAGTAGCAGAGAGGGAATGATGGTGTTGAGTCAGTTAACTTGAAGAAAAAAATCAGTAGAAATTACCTAATCTGAAGAACAGTGAGTGGCATGCAAGGAACCCATGATTCAAATTATAATGGATTTCTCATCAGAAACCAAGGAAACTAGAAAACAATAAAACCAATCTTCATAGAATGTCAACCCAGAATTCTTTCCAGGAAAAAAAAAAAAGCCCTCAAAAAAAAAGAAGGGGAAAAAAAGGTAAAAAGAAAAAAAATAATAATAATAGAATCTATCCCAAACATATATTCTCTATAAAAAATGGAGAAGAAATTTCTTTAAGCAGAGAGAACTTTGCATCTATAAGGATGAAGGAAGAGCAAGAACAAAAAAAGTACCAGGTAATAGATATGTAAATAAAATATATTCTTTTCTCTTCAGTTCCTTGAAATATTTATGACTTTAAAACAAACATCATATTTTTTGTGAGATTTCAATGAATGTATTATATATGAAATCAATAATTAGAAGATCAGTGGGGGGCAAGTATAAAAGGACCTATATAGTTGCAAGGTTTCTACATTTAGTTTAAAGTATTAACTCTATTTAGACTGTTAAAAGTTAGCTTTGTATATTACAATCCCTATAAAACCACTTAAGCAAATCAATACAAAAACTAAATAAAAACCTAAGACATATTGTCAATATATAAATTAAAATAAAATGTTAAAATTTTTAAATAACTCGAAAGACAAAAAAAAATGGAAACAGAACATGAAAAAACAGAGGGAAAAAGCAGAAAAATAAAATTGTAGATATTAATGAAACTATATTAACAACTACATTAAATTTAATAGTCTTCTAAACCAGTGCTTGGCATACTATGCCTTGGGCAAAATATAGCCTAAGAACCTCTTATACTTATGTTCATGGTTAAGAATGGTTCTTATATTTTTTTGTTGTTGTTTGCAAGAGAAAAAAATGTGAAAAGCCTTTAAAATGGTTGTAAAAAAGACCAAAATCTAAAATATTTATTATCTGACCCATTTATTGATGACTATTGGTTTAAACACT
>NW_011888819.1:6841082-6850530 GCF_000151845.1 Pteropus vampyrus
ATGTACCTTCTTTTACAGTTACCATCATATTCTATCAATATTAATGTACTAGACATTCTCCAATAGAAACATTTTGTCAATAAGAGTATTTTATACATTCCCTCTGAGACAGATATGTCCTTTCAAGTATCAGCGAACCTCCAGCATTGATGATTCCTGAATATTTATTGAGAATAATGTTAAATTTCTTCTTTTTTCAAGCACATATACACTACACTATTCTAAAATCATGCAATAACTTAAGGTGGACTGTGCAGGTTTTATTTACATTAGTCTTCATACTTCCCAAATCCCACAGTTATAAAACATTTTGTGATATTTAACAACTCTCCTTGTCATAGTCCCTACTTTCAGATATTAAACACTATTCTGATAAAATATAAATGCTAATATATTTAACCATTTTAAAAATACTATGTCATATCTTATGAGGATGGAATATAACTTAACAAAATAACTTGAAATAAGAAATGAAAATTCTCACTTCTTATGTGGATCACAGAACCATTAATATCATAATAAGCAGATAGATATCTAAGTAGATGATGACCAATTATTGCTAACTAATAATAATAATTAATAATATAGTTCAGCCGACGTGGTGTTTTATGTTAAACGTTGCAAAAAAAAAAGCACACAATTTCCATGGTAAGCAATATCAAGACCATTAAATATGTGAAATGTCCCATAACATCCACTAGATGTCTCCAATAACTGACTTTGAAGGGTTGCATTCTTTCTAAAGCTGTGCATTAAATGAAACATGAACCACATATGTATTTTACCTTCCTACAAAAATTCCTAGTTTTCAAAGCAGAAAAAGTTGATTTGATAAACGTACAAAATGAAAATAACTTACATTCAATATCAAGGTACATGCTCTTTTGGTGCCCTCCAATTCTGCTTGCAGCTTCACAGTCGTATCTCCCTGAGTCTGACAACTTCACATCTCTGATGTGCAGGGATGAGCGTCCATGCTGCCCTTTGACTTCGACACGACCGTCTGGGCTCTGTTGGCATTGATTCAGGAAAAAGAAAGATTTTATGTTTGTTTTGTGTAAAATGACCAAACGTATAGCATTTGTGATATATATAGGAAACAAAAATAAACTCTTAACCTGCATTCAAATTTTTTTCAAAAGAGCAGCGTTTCTATATTTATGATTTACAGTTTCTAGTTTATCCATTTTACCTGTCCACTTCTAACAGGGACATGTAGTAAACACTTAAACACATGTTTTATCAACCTCTGTTATTTATTATGCTCTTTGCCTCTTAGAAAGCTTGTATGTTCTTCCAGGAAGAGTTTTGCTGGCTTCCAATTACGTTCTTTGCAAATGTAACAAAACAACAGCAATGCCTATTCAACTCTGCCTTAAACCTACCAATGAAAACAACATTCCTGCAGCATTTAGTTTCATATTCAACCATGTAAGGAAACTGTATCAAGATTTATAAAAATTAAAGCCTTTAAAAGGAATTTATAGTTTTCATTTTTGAATAAATAAAACAGTACTGCTCATAAGCATAATTGGTACTAGATGCATCATAGATAAATTATTAAAACATAGCACTATCTAACTCATTCTTAGGAAGTCAATGGAAACAATATAAAGATGCTTAATCACTTACTCCATGAATAGAGGAACTGCTTATAACACAAGCCTAGCCTATAGATTATATTTCAAATAAGAATTCTTGTGTGCAACATAATTAGCATACCTAGAATTATTTTCTTAAATACCTTTATAGCATACATATTAAAACAGAGATAGTTTATTCATTGAATTTTACTTCATGCAATCAGGAAATATACTGAACGAAACGTACTTTACTATTACTGAATCAATTTTTTTTCAGTATTTGAGGTTTTAGTGCCTCTTAAAATATTTTATGCCATACATTTATTTTGAAATATAACTTACATTCAATATCAAGGTACATGCTCTTTTGCATGCTATTATGTAACCAAATAATGGTTGTTTGATTTTCTATATGACTGAAATTCAATTAAATTTTAATATATGTGTGCACTCTGTATATAAAAATTTGGTGTTTGATTATTTCCCTTCATTAATGTAAAAAGACAATTTTAAAGCTACTTTTCATGAAGTTGATTGGAGTACAATATGATTACTATTTTGCTTTTCAATTTTATATAGACATGCAATTATTATGTAATCATATCACTATTTACTATCAGAAAAATGGTCTCCAAAAACAAAGAAACAAACAAAAACATACTATGGATGTATTATGCAAGTTAGATAAAGATTTTTAGGCTGAACATATGTTCCCCACTTCCAGCATTGCTAAAAAAAAAAAAATAAAATAGTAAAATGAGGTTTTCAAACAGAAGGGCATTCTCTTCTGCCAATTTTTTAAGATGTTCAACTGCCAAACCCATTTACTTAATTGGGAGAAAAGAAAATAAAAGACAGAAAATTCACAAAAGTTACAATCAGAATGAGTAAAATGGCCAATTTGTTATACAGGTAACTAAGTTTCAGTAACCTGGATATTCTTTCATCCTTACCTCACTGCACTCTGTTCATCACTGGACCCTATTGAACCAGCTTTCTTTCCTATGTGCTGACTTCACTTGGCTTTTAGACATGCACACTTTCTGGTTTTTCTCTATTTCACCCCTCTGTGGACTCCTTGGTCTCAGTTGCAGTCTCCTGTCTCCCTAGAGGCCCCTGTATTCTGCGTGGACTCTGGTCTCTTTTCAGACGATTTACTCTGCTTAGGTGCTCTCATCCCTGTCCACATTTACGCAGATGACCTTTAGTCACTCTTTTTCTCGCCAGGTTCTCTCTTTCCCTGGAGCTTTGGAACCAGGTACCTCGCTTGCAGGGCACATCCCTTTGATCTGTATCTCAATCCTGCATGTCCAGACCTTAATGCATCACCCCCTCACCTGGTATTACTTGCTTTATTTCTATGGTCTTTATTTCAATGGATGCTACTAATGCTTTTCCATGCCCCATGCTATACCTGTCCTCAGTTTTGGATTCATTTCTGAATCTTTATCTATTTATATTCCAAATAATGAGAAGTCTTAGTTTATCATCTTGTTCTACATTATTATTTCCAGTTTTCAACAACTGTGTTTCAAAAGACCTCTCTGCTGTCTGTGTCTCCTGTACACAGTCTTAGTTTGTGCTGCTGAGCTGGAAGGATATTGGCAGGCGTCTCTGGATTTCAGAGAGAACAATCACAGGCTGAATGTGACCGAAAAAGACTCCCTGACTCTGCAAAAGCCACCAACATTATGTTATTTCCTATGTTTCTCTTGCAAAAAAATCATTCCAGCTGCAGAAATTATTCCTTGTGCAGCTAAGAATATGTTTCTTTAAAAGCAAACTTTTAATTCTCATAACAGCTTTATGAAAGTTTCACATCCCCTGTGCTCTATAATCATAAATAACATTGTATTCTCTCCCGAATAAAACCCCAACCCCTCAGCCTGACGTTTAAGGACTTCCATATGGCAGCACTTTTCTGCCTAAGCACACTTTACAATTTAGATTCCAATTAATTTGAATTACTCGTACTGTCATGAATCCTGTGTGTTCCATAAGCACCCTTCACAGACCTGTCTTAAATCATTCCCCCGTTATCTCTTCTATATCTAAACAGCAGGATTCCAATATCATTTCTTTAATTTTTTGGCCAAAATCAATTTATATTTAAAACAGTTCCTGGTTGACTATGTTATATAATTATTACATATATTATTTCTTTACATTTACATTATTTACATTATATATAATTTTATGCTATTTACAGTTACTACTTTGAATTCTGTGCTTTTCATGGGACGTATTGCCTTTTACGGTCTTATTAAAACTTCGCCTGTAGGGTCATATCATAGTTGAACAAATGTGAGAACACTTTTACGGTACTTCATGTGACAGTCACCTGGACTACTACCTAGGACAGAATTATGATATTCCAATATTATTATAAAGCAAATCAAATTGTGATGAAATTTACCTATAATTTAGTAAAGGGCTTTTAATCCTTCAGCTATTATTTACTATGGATTAAAAACTTGTATTTAATATCCTTATTAGAATCTGACAAAATATTTTTATACTTATCAATTTTTTAATTAAATTTATTGGGGTGATGATGATTAATAAAATTATATAGGTTTCAAGTGTACAATTCAATAATACATCATCTGTGTACTGCATTGTGCGTTCACCACCCAAAGTCAAATCTTCCATTACCATCACCATATGTTTGACCCCCTTTATCCTTAGCCAGCTTCCCCCTACCCCCTTTCCCTCTGTTGTCTGTGTCTATGAGTTTTTGTTTATTTTTCTTGTTCATTTGTTGCTTTCGGTTTTATATCCCACATAGGAGTGAAATCATGTGGTTCTCAATCTTTTCTGGCTGACTTATTCCTCTTAGCATGATGCAAAGCAAATTCTTCAGTTTTTCATCAGAAAATGTATTGTTCTTCTGCAGCACTAAAAGGTAAATTTACCTCCCATGAAAATTAAAGAGGTCATCTTGCTAATACCTGTTGTAAATGATAAGCTTTTGATTTGTGAAAAAATATTGGTGTACATAAAATTAGCATGCTATCAGTAAAAGTGTTGGTGTTTAAAAATTATTATGTATCTGAAATTACTAACAAAAATTCTGGAAGAATAAAATTTCTTTGTGAAGGTAAGTGATTCCCTGGGTAATTATATCATTTCAGACTTGGCATGGGCTCTGTAATATGACACAATATGCATTTGTCTCAAGTACTTACATTAGAAGAGCAAAGTCACTCCCTCTCATATCTGACATTCCAAAGGACATCTCTGTACTACACAAACACATTACATATTTCTGAAAGAAAACTCATTTATATCTTGGCTTTGATTCACCACCTACTGAAGAGTCATTTAAGACATCTGATATTTGACTGAGACAGGTTAATGGACATATTAGCTGTCCATCTAGTATCTTCAGGTTCTATCGCTGCATTAAGTAAGATGATTAAAAAGTAAAGTGTCTGTCTGTACATTACCATTCCAGTCCTTTACAGAAAGGAACTCTGAAATTTGATTTGATTTATATTCTTTGCCTTTCCAGAAGGTCAGTTGAAGAACTGCTTATTTGAATAGCATTTTGATATTTCTATAAAATGATTATAGTTTACTGTTCTTTCAATAACCATTAATCAAGTACTATTTGATAACCACCTTCTTGAGTTTAGTTGCAACATAAATATTTTGTTGTCAAATTTAATTGTCATACGTTTAAAATTATATAATGTTTCATGTTTATAGGTTATTTTTGTAACATTACCTGACTAGCCATGTATTGCCAAATTTAGAATCCAAATGTAGTACACAACACATCCGAGGTTGCCAGTACTGCCTACCTTTCTTCTTCCTTACACTCATGTCTTTGAAACTTTTCAAAGTCATTGACTCTTTAGGCCTTTTCAGAGAACCGTGTAGCATGTGACTTAGTTACTCAATATTTTTTTGTGCAATTATTCCACAATAAGCATTCAGGCACTGGGGATACATGCTGAGCTAAACAGAATAATTTATACCCTTAGTGGACTCAAAATTTAACAGAGAAGACAGATATTAATTTAAAAGTATAATACAAATAAACTGAAAAGCACTATGTAGGAACACCACAGTTTCATTTTGGAGAGAAGTTAACAAAGGGGTGGAAATGTCAGAAGTATGTCCCCTGATAAACTAAAGTGTGGACTGAGATCTGAAAATGGTGAGAGGGGACAGTGTTGTAGAGAGAAGTCCAGGCACATGTCCTTGGAAGGCACATGAAAGAAATGAGGGAGGCCGGCAGTATGTAAGAGAAGGCAATATGAGATCTCCTCACATTGGGCAGGTAAATAAGAACGCATGCAGCACCCAAGACAAATGCAGACACACACACAAATTGCACCCCTGCATTATGTATTCGGTGTGTCTTATTCATAATGACATTACATTTGTATTGAATATGAATTAAACTCAACTGCAAATATTTGAATGTAGTGTCAAGGCATAACTGTTAAATATGTAAACAAGAAAAAAGATGCTCTCTAAAGGTTATTGGAATTAATTTACCCAAACTAAGTTATCAAAATTGTGTTACCGTTGTATTGAGTTGATTTCTGCAAAGAATTTTAAACAGAAAGATTCTCTTTTCTCCTTATAAAGTTCATATATTTGCTCTTAGACTCAATTTTGCTTCTCTTTGGGCTTGATCTCAGCTTCCTAACTTTCTTCCTATTTTGATTCGTGAACTGAACTTGTACAATTACCTTTCCTCCTAGAAGTGTAAATTGATGTAATAAACAGTAATAATGAGCATTAAAACTTCTCTTTAATTTATGTAGTTTCTTCACCAGGTTCTAATGTCCTTTTCTTTCCTTTGTATATACAGTCAATAATTTATTCAACAAATAAGAATTGAAGATAACAATGATAACAGCTAATGCGTATACCAAATGGTAGTTAGACAATATTCTAAATGTTATACATTTATTAATTCATTTAATCTCCATAAACCTGCTACAAGATTGGGACTAATGTCATCTCCATTTTAAGTATGAATAAATTGAGGTCCAGAAACATTAAATAACTTTCCCAGGTTCAACACAGGTTGTAAATGACAGTAGTTGTATGTACAAGCTGTCTGACCCTGGACTTCATGTTCTGATTACACTTGCTATACGGTTCACCATTTGGGCCATATTATGTGGTCAAACTACATATTGTATTATATAGCTAGTTCTATGCTGTGTTCTCAGGACAGAAAAAAATGGATAAGAAAGGCAAAGCCCTTAGGTTCATAAATCAATAGTATTAGAAAAAAATGAAAAGTCATAATACATGCTGGTGTAGATGAAATTCAGGAAAAACACCTAATGAATTTTACAGAGGTGAGGAACAATTTCTTGAAGATATTTCTCTCTAAGCTGAGACTTGAAGGACAAATAACAATGGCAATTAAGGCACCAGACCAGATACATAATATTAAGGGCACACTGCAAAATAAAATGTGGAGTCGCTCATTCAAAATTATTACAAATTTTAAGACAACCACAGTAGCATATTAGACACAGTGCCCTTCTGAATACTGGGCTTTTTGCAATCACACACCTGGAATGTCAGCTTAGAGCAAGCAAAAAGGAGGGAAATTTAGGAAGAAAATGGGAACTACATAAGACTGGACTAGAGGAGAAAATGCTATGTCCAAATAATTTAAATAAGCTCGCTGGAGCTGACATGTCAAATATAAGAAGAAAAATTAGAGATGACGTGCTTTGACAGACAAGACAAAACTGACATAAAGAGCATCAAAAGTCAAAGAAAGACCAATATGAAAAAGAAAACAATTCTCAACATCATTAGTTATCGTGAAAATATAAATTAAAACCATAGTACCATTTCAGTTTCAAGGATGGTTATAATAGAAAAGACAGATAATAACAAATGTTGGCAAGTAGGTGGAGAATTTGGAATTTCTGCATTGCTGGTGAGAATGTAAAATGGTGCAGGTACTCTGGATAAAATATCTGACAGTTACTCAAAATGTTAAACACAGAGTTATTAAATGACTCAGATTACACTCCCAAGAGAATTAAGCATATGTGTCCACACAAAAACTTGTGCATGAATGACCATAACAGCATTATGAATAAAGCCAAAAAGTGAAAGTAACACAAATGTCCATTTTTTGATGTATGGGTAAATAAAATGTTGTATATCCTTACGATGGAATATTATTTGGCTATAAAAAATGAAGTACTTACTTAGGCTACAACATGGATGAACCTTGAAAATATTATGCTAAGTGAAAAAAAAGCTAGTAACAAAGGCCACATAGTGAATGATTCCATTTATATGAAATTTTAGTTTTATCCATACAATAATGAGAACCCAGAAAAGAGATCTAAAAGCATGAGGTACATTATACTCTGAAATCCTGTTCAATGTTCATTATAAGATGGTCAGATGTATTACTATAATTTGTGCCATATAATTGAATTTACCTTATAAACACTGATATCACATTATTAAACCATATTGCTCCAGAACTAATGTTAGTAATCACTGATAAACACTGACTCCATTGTTTCAAGGTTTTTAATTTATTTTGGATTATATATATAATTTATTTTGGATTATATATATATATATATATAATATAATATATATATATATAATATAATATATATATCGCTATGAAACACAAAGATAGCTTATTGGAAAATAGATGGCCTGAAGTATTAAAATTGGAATGGCATAATATTTGTAACTATTAAATCTGAGTAAAATATGTGGAGTTTCATTACACTATTCACTAATCTTTGTTTTAAAATCACATCCTACATTTTTTCATGAAATTGTTCAAACAGCATATCCAAGATGAGATTTCTTCCTTTATCTTTTTTCCTGAATTGTTAGGACATGTAGAGCATATCAGAACCCAAATTCAAGTTTAGAACATGCTGCTGCAGCTTATTTACAAACCCATACATTTTTGTATTGAAAGCCCATGAGACTCTGATGCATTTATTTTGCAGACATCACAAAACAAGTTGACTTATACACAAGATATAATATTTGCTGCTTTTCCGCACACCTGGTTAGAATTGCATGAGATTATGCAGGCTTGATGCTAGGTACATAATGAACATTGTTATAATCAGTAACGTAGTTAGTATCTAGTGTCTAAGCAGTAAGGTAATCTAGTTCAAATTATAGATAAATTAGATATTTTTTAAAAATCAAGCAATACAATATCCAACAGAAAGTAGTATAGTAATGTTAATTGAAATACTTAAAAAATGCCTGATATACATAAAATGTTAAGTACAGTGACTATCCTTTTCCTTTAGTATATTTTTATGTAAGTCCCTGCAATACATTCTATAAGGAAAAAAAATACAGTATAAAGAATATTTTGGGAACATTCTTTCTTTTCTCTACCCATTAAGACAAATAAGGTCCTGTTCTGAGCCTTCTTTGGCCAATACTTAGAGCATGAAGACACAAAGTTGCTTATATCAGTCTCATTCCATCTGTATCATTTGGATAGGTTCTTTGATTTCACTAATGTTTTCTTTGGCAGTATCTAATCTGTTAATCTCATCTAATGTGTTTTTTACTTGATATTTTTTAATCTCTAATATTTTTATTTGTTTTATATATCTTTATTATGTTTGTGCTTTATTGTATCTTATAGTATATATGTAGTATTTATAAATAAAAGTTAACGTTCCTATTACTAATACTATCATCAATGTCATTAATGGATTTTTCTATTGATTGATTTGTCTTTCCTTATTATGGATTATATTTTTGTATACCATGAAGTCCTTGAAATTTATCAGATGCCAGACTTTGAATTAGAAATTTTGAGCACTGTGAGTGTGTGTGTGTGTGTGTGTGTGTGTGTGTGTGTGTGTGTGTGT
>NW_011888819.1:6851114-6853871 GCF_000151845.1 Pteropus vampyrus
ATCCTTATGCTGCAGCCTGGAAACTTGCTCTAGAAAGAGAGCTTGAACAATCATAAGGCTCATATCATTTGTTTCTCTTCTTTCACTGCCCATGATGTCATAAATTTTGTTTGCTGGTGTCGTTGGTTAAAGTCAGAGTGTAAATTGAGCCCCTCTTTCTCCATTACACCTGGTAAGAGAAGTTCTAACAACTATTTTAAATCATCACTAGTTCCACACTTAAGGTCAGAAAATGCAATGCATTTAGCATCTAGTGACCACCTTTTGTCATGGATGTGAGAATACTTATAGTATAACACATATCAGTATTAACAGCATCACTTTCATCAGACCAATACCGCAAAGTAGAACAGTAACTGCCAAAATATGTTTTCCCTTCTTTTTAAAAATAACATCATGCCAAGTACATATGCAAACATAACCACCATTAGATATATAAGGAATTTTATATAACTAATGTGTATAATTATTGTCATATGAGCCACTAGTATTATAGCAAACATATGCTCCTTTTTGAGTACTGAGTTATGCTGAGTGATTGATACTTTATTTCGCTGCCTCATAACTACACATTGGGTGGGAAGTTCAAAGAGGTGAAAAGCTTATACATATATCTACTTTAAACTCTCCTCAAGTTGTCCCATAGTCTTACTCATATAAATAACGCGATTATCTTAAATATAAGCAGTTTATTTATTGGAAATGTTTTATATAAAACATGAACATAAATAAATGTCCCAAACTACTCACTATACACCAAAAACGCCCTAAACTACTCACCATGCACCAAAATAGCTACAATTTCATCAAATAATTCTATTACACAGACAAAGAAATAACCTATCTCTAAGAGATGGCTGAAAAATAAAACTGTGTATAACAAATACATGAACTCCACTGAGGTGCTTTTGTTTGGCTTTGGTTTTGGAGTTTGTTTCATTGTAAACAAAGCAATCCATTAAGATAAGACAAGTTAAAACATAGACTGCATGTACAAACTAAACTTTTTATAATCATTAGAAGTCTTCAATTATGGATCTAATAGATGTTATTAAGATAATAAAATAATGCAAGAGTTGGAAATGTTGATGATAATTTTTTTTAACCAAAAGCTATGTTTATTAAAGCAGTTCCCAAGTATAAATCAATGCTACAACCCTAAATCATAGAAAGTAGACGATACAGTGTGGACTTTGTCAAAAACATTAAGATAAGATAAAGTATCCTATATTTCCACATTATATTCCTTTTTCTAAAACAATTAAAAAATTATGTATCAGAGAGGTCTGTAAAGTCTGTGATAAATGGTTTCAGTTATTATATTAATCATTTGAGGATGAAAAAAATATCGGCATTATCTTAAAGAGATGTCTAGTGGAGACAAAGCTCCAGAAAGCAGAGATGGTCTGAGAACTTATATTACCTTTGCTATAAGACCTAAAAATGATGAGAAATGGCCTCATCGAGCTTCTAATTGTGGGTCGAGATATGCCAATATAAGAAGTTGTCAAATAAGCATATTACATGGTAGATTGTTGTAAATTTTATAAGGTATTTTAGAAATATACTATTAGTAGATAAATATGCAATGTGTTATCTCAAGGTGCTGATAAAAAAAAAAAAAGCCAGCTAGCCTTGTTTCCTATAATATAGGAACGTGGATAAGGCCACAATACAATAAATCTCCAACATCATTTCTATGGTACACACAGGAAGAGTGTGCAGTTCTATTTCCGGCTAAACTCCTGCTTTCATATAACTTATAATTATCGCCTTTTCTATCATTTGGACCCAAAGGAGATTTCATTCATGAGTAAACAAATTATTAATTCACTAAGCTATCAGAGGATTATATTAATTTATTCAAATTATCAGTGGATATGATATTATTACATTAGTGTTATGTGTTTTTGTTTTAAAATATGTCCTTGTATCATCACAGCTCCTACAACTCTGTTGGATACAGTAAGCTTCAGAATTGAATGCAACTATCCATATAGTAAATCAACTCTAGTGTTTTGAACTTAGTTATTAACTGGCTTCTGATTTTGTAATTAAATGAACAGTGGTCTACAATTTATCCTTAGTTTACCTAAAGAAATTGACAATTGACTGAACCATACTCTTGTTAATTATTGTTAAAAATCAATAGTCTACCATGTAAACTTCAGTTTGGCAGTCAAGGACTCTCTCAGCAAACTCAAAAGTAATTAGAAACTAGTCAGTACATCAAAGATTTGTGATAGTTTTCACTATATTTATGACTTGCAGCATGCAGTCAATGTTCTAAATATATAAAATATACATGCTGTTGAAAAGCTTGTGATGCCCAAAGATTGATGGAGGATATGTGAAATCTTACTTTACTGAAATTAATTGATCTTAATAGCTGGATATGAGGAAAAAGAGGACATAAGAATTATTGGAAGAGTGGCCTATCATGCAGAGCCATGTAATAATAGAAGGGATTTTCAAATGATATTAGAAGCTTTCAGAGACTGCTAGAGGCTGCTGAACAAGAGTGATATTATCTGGCTTATTTCAAATGGACCAACCTAGCTATTTTAATGAGAATAACAGGAGGCAAAGGTGGGTGCATTGAAACCTCTTTTTAAAAAGATATTGCAATAATCTACGGAGTAATTAGAATGGCTTGGACCAGAACAGTGACCGTTGAGTGTTCACAAATGATCAAATTTTGAATGTATTTAAAATAGGGCTAATAGAATTTGCTAAAAAGTAGAATATGGGAATAAT
>NW_011888819.1:6856241-6861595 GCF_000151845.1 Pteropus vampyrus
CAGTATGGAAGTAACATCTTCCCCCCAAAAAATTATTATAAAATTGTGAACTACTCTCACAACATCTTATGAACATGAGTTTCTTTTGAACGGAAATTCTCATAATAGATTTAAAAATAATAATTCATTAATAAATGATGTTTTTAAGAAGGATGCTATTTTTGTTTTTAAAATATTTCCAGGAATTCTCCCCAAAATAGTTTTTAGAAGGATATGTTGAATTTGTGACTAGACATCTTTGATAATTGTTATTCAAGCTGTGGGATGAAAAAGAAATCTCAAAGTTGTAAATGATTGAAAACCCACCTTTCAGGAGGCTCAGAAGCATCTAGGAAGATTTCCAACATGACTAATTATATTCTACCACCTACGTCGGATTGGGAATCGAAGTATCCATTTTGCCTATTGCCCTGCAGGGACTTGTATTATTGCTCTAAGAGCACTAGTATGGAAAAAATGCACTATGAACAACTTAAAAATGTCCTTCGAATATAAAATCCCTCAGAAAAGCTAATTTTCTCTGGAAAGAAAACAAAATAGGTATTAAAATCTACAGGGGCCAGGAGTATACATTTTTTTTGGCATTCTTTTCTACAATCAGAAATTAACATTTTTCCAATAGAAATATATTACCGAAGTAATTTTAGCTTTTCTATATGGAAAAGGCATATAGAAAAAGGAAATTGGAAACACACTGCTTCACTGTATTAAATTATTAGAAAACCATGAAATGAAAAATTATTAAATACCTGAATTTAAAAAGGGCTTGGCATTAGAATAAAAATTGTATCTTAAAATGTATGATTATCTGCTGAGTCAAGAGAGAGATTTATTGAATGAGAAAATATTAAAGCTTGATGGGAACTATTTTATAAACAACAGAACTTTACCACTGAAAAACATAGCAATTTACTTGATATCAGAGAGCAGGTAAACGGAGATTTAGGAGTTGAAACTAAGAATCACTGTTAAAACTACCACAAAGCACTTTTCCACCAAATGCTATTTTTATGAACTTGGAATAACAAATATAGCATAATTAGGAATCTATGTATGGTTCTACAAACGAATTCCTTTTACGTACCTTACTCTATATATAGCTGCATAGGATAACAAGACCATTTTAAGTTTTCTAAATAAATACTTCATGCATGTTAAGGGTGTAGGTGGGTTTGTGATGAAAGAAATATAGTAATTTCAGAGATAAAGGATCTCTACATGGCATATGCATAAGCACCATTTCTGAGGATTTATGCTATCAAGTATTCACTGGCTCAGGACACTGAAGAGCCAGGCTCAGTCAGAACTCTGGGAGTGAGGCTCAGTCATCTCTCAGGGGGTGAAGCTCAGTCAGGTAGATGTGTACACAGATCCTTATGTTATTTCGATGTACAGCCTTGGTTCAATTCTATTCCCCTGAATATTAACCCAAACATTTCGATTCATAGAGAGGTAGATTATCAGGGTAACACAGATTATTCAAGATCCCCTAATAGCAAAATCATATTAAATGAAAAAGTTTTCCTTTAGACACTTGCAAATTATGCAAGAGAAATTCAAGGGGCTGAAAATTCTCTCATTAGCAATGTGATTAAAACGTCCCATTACCTCTAACCTCTGATTCTTGAAAAGTTTATGCAGTTTTGTAACTTCCACTCTTTTTTCATTATATAACCCATAGTCAGCAACATATGAATGTGTTTAAGATATCTGAACAAACATAGCACTAAGTTATTTACTAACATATTTAACTAAATTTATTTATTTATTTTTTGCATTATCACGCACTCCTTGACCTCTGTTCCTGTTTGTGTGTGTGTGTATGGTGTGCATGTATAAGTCTTAGAACCAGGCATTGAGAATTTTCCATAACTGAATCCCAGAACGCACCTTCAGGGTTTGGTAAAAAGGTATGAATAAAATTCCTCAAAAAAGTAATAAAAATACAGCTGTAAAAACTTTTCCCAGAAGTATAATTACTTATAACTCTGTATAAAAATACTTATATACTGTTCTTCATTCTTAAAAACAATGCTATAAATGTGCCATCGTATTTTACTTTTCACTTCACTGGAAACTTTATATTAAAGTGTAGGTCTTTCTTTTTTAAATCAATAATTGAGGATTTGGTAGTTTCTATTTAAGAAAGAAAAATAAGTTGAAATTTTAAAATTTCCCCTTAGAATATAAACTTGCTCTCAACTATATCATTATGTATTTAAAATTTTTTCAGATCAGAATCTAAGCCATTTTCATCAGCCTAGAACAAATTGACAGGAGATAGTCTGATGAGAGTAGTCATGTACCAATACAGAGGTACCTCAGAAGAGCAAGTTAAACTGGATCTGTGATAGTGCAGAAAAACATGTTAAAGCTATATTTATAGTCTTGTAGAAGTTCACTTACATACTTAAAACTTTCAATTTTGAATATGAAAATTGCACATTTCAAATTTTCATCATCATAAAGAAAAGACATGATTTTAAATATGCTTTGATTTCATCACCCCTCCTAAACTGTACACATCATGAAGCAGGAAACTCTTTACCACTGCTGCATTCTTTGTGCCTAGAATACTACATGCAAATGTAGTAGTCTTCAATAGCATTTGTTGATTTTTGTTAAATAAATTTTGGCAAGTGATAAAAGAAATGGTGGTCACATAAAATCCTATCACTTTAAAAATTACTTTGCTGATTATACTTTATGAAATTTATCTTTCAAGAAGTCATATTTGCTTTAGAATTAAAAGAAATAAAAATATTTAATGTAATTTTTACATTGTATATATATGATCCAAGAATTTTCACGTGATGTGAAACCCTCCACTGAAAATTCTTAGATCATATATATATAATGATCATATATAAACTTTACTCCATTATCATCTTCTGCCTTCTAATAAAAGTGATTTAAGTAAATAATTTTTAAAACAATAAGTTTCCTTAGGACAGAGCTGTACATGCACCATAAATAATAATAATATCCCAGAGCATATAACAGTAATATAATAATGAATGCAATAGTGTAATAATAAATATTTATATGGTGAGATATTTAAATTATTACATAATTTAAAACATCACTTTTATTCAGGTAGTTGTGTGAAAGAACTATCTTTATTTTAGCTAGAAATTCTTTTTAGATTTGGCATTTTAGTATTCAAGAACATTTTAAATAAGTCTTGTCCAGGTCATACTGCTTAAATCCATGCTTATCTTTCCTACACAATTAAAACAGAAAAAAACATTTTGGTATAATATGATTTCTGTGTGTAAGTGCAAAACAAAATGTTAACATAGACTATTCATGATTTGTGTTAATAATTGTTTAATTTTAAATTTCAATTTAAATACATTTATTTATTTGAATGGACAGAAAGCAAAACAGACATAAAAAACTAAAGTTAAATTTGCATCAGTAAGGTCATTATCTTTGACACAGAAACAAATTGTTCAAATAAATGTAAAAGAACACAAAATCTTATTTTTTAATCGCAAAGTTATAAATTGATCTAACACTCAGACCAAGACTAGAATTTCATATTTTACTTCAGAAAAAAATAGGAAGAGATTGTTTTTGAAGTTAATCACACTGCTTTATTTGCTGAGTTAATTGGCATCATTGCCAATATTTATATATGCTTTACTGTGTGTTCACTGCCCATAGTTAGATTTCTTTCTGTCACCAAATATTTGACCCCCTTTACCCCATTTATCTCTCCCCCTTCCCCCTTCTGGTAACTATCAGTCTATAGTCCATGTCCATGAGTCTCTGTTTGTTTGTCCTGTTTATTTGTTGCTTTTAGGTTTATATCCCAAATTTCATAGTTAAATTTTGTATCACATTAATTAAAAGTACCTCTGACACAAAGGCAGTGTTTTCCAGGTAGGTGTATGTACTAGGGAAGGCGCACACGCTGAGCTTAAGTATTATCCTGAAAAATAATTTTTATTTTATAGTTTTACATTTATTTGAATGTGTTTTAAAAATATAACTGGTATGTAATGATACTTTTGATTTCACTGATATTTTTGGTTAGAAGAATAATAAATGAAAAACAAATTTAATTTAAAGAAAGAAAATTGGGTTTATAACAGTCCAGGCAGCACATTAATATGGAAAAGAGACAAAACTGATGGTCAAATGACTGAAGTTTGAGAAATTCTGCTTTAAAATAGTTATAATTTATTGCTATACCTTTTTAATACTTCTTATTCAATATAGAGTGTGATTAATTTCTAGTGGAGGTAGGCCTACAATTTACCGTGTAGGGAAAATATAATAAGAATAAAATAATTATAGATTCTATATTTTAAAGAGTCAATAAATGTGAGATGTCATCCACTGGACAATATTATAAGCACTTAATAATTATTATCTAAATCATTCTATTCACACAGATGAGATTGCTTACTGTTACATTTACTATTTGCTAAGAATTCTAGAGATAAAAAAAATTTCCTGTAGATTTTTTATTTCCATTTAATCCTAAATTGACAAGCAACAAAATATTTTTAAAAATGTTTAAAAGAAATCAGCTTTATCACATAAATACAAAATATTTTGAAACTTTATGAAAAGTAATGCATTCTTAAGCAACCTTGCTTTGTGGAGCATAGCACTAATTTTTCTTCTGATCTTAATGACCTGTTTAGGTACTTCTTATAATGTGGAACAGTCTATTCCAAATCAATATTTAAAGCTATACAATATGGGAGGTGTAAAATGGCCCAAAAGGAGGCAAAAAATGATGTACTTGGCAGGAAAAAAATCAAGATATTGGGAAGAGGTAGACCTGGGAGAAAGGGAAGGAGATGATGATGTGTAAAATCTGTGGTATTTCTGTTGCTGATTTTGTGTCCCACAGGATGAAAGACCAGCCTTTATTGCTTAGAAGATCCCTGTGAATCTACCTTCATTCAGGGAAGGAAGTTAGACCTCTCATTTGCATTTCCCAGCAGGAAAGGAGATTAATACCAAACATACAGTGATCAAGGTAAAACTCAAAAGCAGATTCCTGATATTGTCAACTTCCAAGAGGACTGAGATAGTTATGAGATCTAGAAATTAATGTGGTATGACAAATTCTGAGCTTGATATTGCTCATACTACTCAGATATGAATTGATATTGCAAGAAATCATTTTATAGAAACTTCTCTATGTAGCTATATAAATAAGCACAGTCTACAACTATACAAGTGTTCTCCATTACTTATGGGCCATATTATTAATACATTACATACGACTATTTAAAATTTTTGTCTAGTTCCTTTTGTGGCAGCAGTCACTGACACAGAATTAACACAATCATTTTCATATGTGTAAAACATCTAAAAACTAGATACTTCTA
>NW_011888819.1:6862860-6875980 GCF_000151845.1 Pteropus vampyrus
GGAACTATAAATTCTCTAAGATTTGCCAACTGCTCCATAGTAACATCTATGATTTTATGTTAAGAAAATATTAAAGGAAACTACATCATTTCTTTGGGTGGTCCGAAAACTATATAATATCCTTTATGTTTTATAAATTCACTTTTCGACTTGCATACATGAAATAAGTAGATAAAAATAGTGTATTACTAAAAGTTTATACTCTCCTAAAAATGCTATCATAAAGAGGAAGTGGGGAATAGAATAGTGATATATATAGGAATATATTCTTTCAAAAGATAAATTAGTAAATAAACTGGGAGTAGCCTGTATTGACAATCTATGGAGTTAGTATGTTGTTTAAAATGACATACTGAGTTGAAGGGATGCAAAGTGTATTTTGGATAAACTGATTTCAATTTTTTGCACTATCAATGTTGGTTAAATCAAAGTTACTTATATTTTAGAAATCAATGACTTTTGCAGAAATCAATTTCAATTAATGAAAGATGTTTAAAGGAAGTTTGTCTTTAACATTGAGAAAAGAAAAGCAATCTATAAGCTGAATCTTAGAATATTTACATGTGTAAAAATGCCAGTCCATCATATCATTCATTCATTACCTTTTTCTTCTGTTTCATTGTTGTCTATACTTGGACTTTTATATGAATAGTTATGAAAATAATGATTATGGAAATCCACTGAATGTAGTGAAACGTGATAATTAACTGATTTCTCAGTAATTTGTATTGCATTCTGGAGAAAGACCATCAATTTATCTGGGAATGACATCTGCAAAAATGGTGTATTTTGTTGTGTTTGTATCTACTTATTAGATTCTAAGTTTTTCGAAAGCAGAAATTACCCTTCTACTGCACGAAGACAATTCTAAAGTGTAAGGAGTTAAATGACAGTTAGACTTTTGTGAATCTAAATTACTTTCATTTTCACAGCATTGGGCAGGGAGTTTAAAATTGCAATAAGATATTTTATAGATTCAATGTATACCAAAAGTCAATCCAGGCAAACTTAAGAATACCAACTATCTAAGATTTGGTGGCTTGGTGAAAAACATCTTTAATATATGATGTCAGGTAGATGCAATACTTATTGGGAGGGGATAACTTTCTAAGTTATATAAATGTCTAACCACTATGCGGTACACCTGAAACCAATATAATATTGCATGTCAACTGCAATTAAAATTTTTTAAAAAGAGTTAAAATCAAACCTGAAAAAAAATATAGTACACTTTGAGTTTTTTGGCCTTCAATTTATTTTTAGGCTGACTATGGTAGAGTTACCTTTTTTAAAAAAAAAATAAACCATTGCATTCCTGCAAGTTGGTAAACCGGAGTCCAATATGAGATGTAATAATAAGTAAACACCAAAAATACAATATATTTCATAATGATGTGAAGAAACCACCATAAATTGAGTCGTTGTTACCTTATCACCTTCAGAAAACGTGATGCCATCCACTGCTCTTTTCCAAGTGATTTCTGGAATAGGTTCCCCTTCTGCTTCACATATTAGTGTGACTTGACCATTCTCATACGTAGTTTCATTTTTAAGCTGTATTATGTGAGGCTGTACTGTAAAGAATATATATATTACTCAATCTGTATTGGAGAAAAAATATTACTATTTAGACTTAAAAGCCACAGTGGGCATTTAAGCCACATTATTGTAGTATGGAATTATTAACTTTGTAGCAGTTACAGCAGCATATTTTGTTTATAGAGGTGTCAAGAAGTTGCAAAGTACAGGAGAAAAAACTTTAGAAAATAATTCTCACCAATTATCATTATAAAAATGATTTGAGTAGTTTAGAAACCAACATACAAATTATAATTCCTTCCAAAATTTTGTCAGTTTAACAGTTACTTTATTATTTTTTATTCTCTTAATCTACAAAGTTAAAATTTCCTTTTTAAAAGTCACATGTGTATGAAAGTGTATGTGAGGGGGGGGGGTCCACTTATTGAGTTATTATCTCTTAAGCTTTTAAAACAATTTCACCAAAGAGGGAAAATGATAATTGTATACTAAACATATAGTAAATATACATAAGTGTTATTTGTTTATATTATTCTAATTGATTTGTTTTGACCTCAGTTTATCTTAACAAATTATTAGGCATTGTAGCTAAAGGTTTCTTTATAATTATGCCTATGTCTATTCATTTAAACTCTTTTAATGTTAAAAATTATGTCCATCCACAAACTTATATAATACCACAGAGCTTAATGTTTGCAAACTTTGTATTATCTACAGTTCTTAAATTTTCACTTGTTAGAACAAAAGAGATAAAAGCCAGTACTTGTAATTTCAGGACCAGTAACAGATTTGTTTGTTTGTTAATTTTTAACAATTCTAAGTTTACCCAATTGATTTAATGGACTTAGTTATATTTCTACTATATATACATGATTTTATGTTAAACACAATACCGATTTGTTCAGTGTTATATACATAAGTGATCACAACAGTGATGCAGCATATAACATTTTGTGTATTATTTTCTATTTGAAAAGATGAAATTACTAGAAACTTTATGTTGTCACTCACTGCCATTGTAATAAATAATAAGTAAATAAGTAGTATTTCATATGAGCCTATTGAGATAGATTAAGAATATTACCCTTTGGAATTATCTCAGACACTATCATTTTTAATTAGTTTTTTTTTTTTTTTTAAAAACACAGACACACATACACAAAATAGAGGTTAAAAAGAAAACATTTTTTTTTTTAAAGTGTGCAATACTGCTGAAATAAGTTAGGAGCTTTCCATAATTTCTAATAATTTAAGTTTGTTTACTCTTTCCTCTTTGTGAACAATTTTCTCCTGGCTCTTATATTTGCTGACTTCTCATCATTAAAGGTTTTTGTGTAGACACATCTAGTCATTACCCTTCTAAATAACTTTCCAAAATAATAGTCCTTTTACCCAATACTACTCAATTTATTCATTTTCACTTTCTTCTTAGAACATCTTTTTATTCTCATTTTATTTAATTATTTTAATATATTTTGGTGTATTCTTTATTGCCTGTCTCACTCTGCTAGAAATAAGCTTTATGAAAATCTCTCTGGTTCAGAAAAATATTTCTATTAAGTGACCACAGAACCAGCTGGCAGAGGGCGTGTCCACAGGTATATTACCATTCATCTTTTGGTCTTGTAAGTAGTACCACTACATCTGCCAACTGCAAACACTGGTCCTTCTTACTCTTACAGAGTTCTCCCTCCTTCCTTTCCTCTCTCTTTGTTGTAAAAGCATTTTAATAACAATGTTTTTAAAAATGGAGAAAATACACTAAATGTTAGTAGTGTATCTAATTTTTAGTGTTATGCTTTTTAAAGAGAATATTCATATTCCAAATATTCACCAGCAAAATAGTTTTTCTTCTTGAAAACATAATAAAAGCTAAATCAATAATTTAATAAAAAATCTTATTAGTTCTATACTATCTACAAGATCCCCATAAAAAGTAATATGGCTTTTGTTAATTATGGAAAATACTTATAGTGTATTTCCTTTTAATGAAATAAAATGAGAATATTTAGTTATAGTCACAGGTAAATGTTTCCTAATTGTAGCCTTATAGGTATGCTCTTTTGAAGTATATTATAGGTAAAACTAATTCCAACATGTGCCATTTAAAGATGTGTGGATATATATAGATATATGTATAGCTATATATAGATGAGATCCTGGTGTATATAATTTAAATGAACTTTCTTCCAGCTTCTGTTATGAGTCAGCTGATATTTTATAAAAATTTACATGTGTGATTTCATATAATTCTTAAAATAATTCTATCTTGTAACTGCAATTTTAAAATATATTGTAGAGATGAGAAAACAGATTTAATTCTAGAAAGTAAAACAGTTTATGTAAGTGACAAGAGTAGAATTTGACATAGACTACCCTCTAAAAATCACTGTTTTGACCACAATGTTATAATACTTACCAAAAACTTGGAGGAATGCCTGCTTTTCATCTTCTCCTGCCTTATTTGTGGCCCTGCAGACATAAGGGCCCCCATCACTATTGATTATATTCCTGACAGTGAGTTCTGTATTGCTTCCTTTCAATAGGTACTTTTCATTTTCTTCAACAAACTTGCCATTCCTACAGAAGAAAACAGAAATCTGAGTTTATAAATCTGACTTCATTACTCAGGAGTATGATATTCAACTTTTTGATCTATAGTTGTCAATCATTTCATGGCTATTGTGTTTGATAGATAAGGCTATATTCCAATAAGATGATTACTTTTACTAGCCCAGTAATACTTAATGCATAAATATTAAAATTATACTTAAAAATTGTTTTGACTTTAGGGACAAGAATAACGTTTGAGTTATGTTGAAATTTTGATATTAATTTTAGGCAAAAACACACCTTGGTTCAATATGCATATTGATTATTAGTTACCAAAAAGTTTCTTTGCTGATTTGAATTCCAAATACATTTTTTTATGTTGGATTCAACATGTAATTATGACACATTTATTTACTAGGTTCCTGAGACACATTTAATAGAATTTCTATGGAAACATTTTTTAAAGAAGTTTCAAAGTAAGTGCAATTTAAATACATAACCAATTTATTTTGTAAATAAGTACTGCCAATAAAAGGGTGAGATGAAAGAATTATGTGGAATTGCAGTTAAGGAAATTATTCTGGAGATTAGGGAAGATGGCGGACTCAGTACAAGCAAGGTTTGTCTCTTCTCAGGTCCGCATTGAAATTACAACCAAATTATAAAATAATCAACATGGAAATTATTCTGAATATGATGATGTAATTCATTAATGAGGAGAAGAAATCAGAAATCACTTTTTTATAAGTTCCCTCCTAGATATAATTTTTAATTCTTTCCATGTACTTTCTGAACTGAAGCCATATCTATTCTGCCTCAATTCTAGTCATTGTTGAACACTAAGACAGTATCTTTCAAATTTTTTTACAATAACTAAAACAAGAAATATTTTAAATATCTTTATTAAATCTGAAACAATTTCTACAATATCCCATAATGTGTGAAACCTTCTTATATCATATTCTTTCATTCTATTTTATTTTCCTCATCTCTTCTTCCTCCTTCTTTTCTTTCTTCTATTTATCTCTCCTTCTATATTTTCCTCATAATGGTGTTGTAGATGATTAAACTGATTTTAAGGCTCACTAACATAAAAAGTTTAGGTACTGTCCTTAGGGATAGGGAGACTTACTTGCCCATACAAGTTTATATTTAAAAAGAAAAATATCTAAAATTATTATAAAAAATATTTCCTATGTTGAAACGGAAGATTTCTCTGATACATTAAATAATCTTTCAGTAAATTTTGGTTTTGCTTTCTAGAAAGCACTAGCATGTATCTTAATATAATCCTTATCCTTCTATAACTTAATAACATCTTTTTTTCAGTCTCTATTGATATCTCTAAATACATCAAGAAATGTGCAAAGTTTCATAATAGTGTGCAAAATTATGCTTTAAAAAATAAGAGGAAATGTATGTACATTTCTCTGTACTTTTATATTTTTTTACATTTTTACTAATCTAATATTTACAACTATAAAAATGACATTTTAGCAATTTTTCTAGGATATAATGTATAGGGCTTTCACTGTAGTTAGTGATAGTATATATTTCTCAATCTAGTTAATAAAAAGCACTAAAGTTTTTACTACTACTACTATTACAACTATGACTAATAACACACTAGAAGTTTCAGTAACGTGATTTATACAACACTTTGCCTATACTACTTATCTGGTTGAATATACTCACAATTAGCTTACGGGTGTGCATTTTTCCCTCTCCACCCTCATTCACAGACCACAACTAAAATTTTAAGTATGCTTTCCATATCCCTCAATTTACAAAGGAGACTTAGGTTCACACAGTAATGTAGTAAGCTCCACTGTTCTTTCTGATAAAGAGGGTTATTTCCTTATCTCATGTGAAATGTCATATTAAATGTTTGAAGTACAGCAAATGAATGAGACATGGTCAATTAGCATGAAATATTCATAATGTGATTAGCAGTTCTAGAAGATATTATAGATCCCATTAATGAGTTAATAACTTTTGTTTTTCTGCGAAGGGGGAGTCGGGGGCAGTGAGGAGAAATCTACTATAGTAGGAGAGAGGAAAAAAGAAGATGGCTGGCAAACTCTGGGAATTTTCATGAGAAAAAAAATCTCCTCATGATTTGAGACTTGAAGTGGGTAGGTAGATATTAAAGAATTTAGAGGAAATCAGTTTGTAAAGATTATGTCTCCTTCAAGAGCTCAATTAAAAATATATCTCATTAAAGGATAATAAACAAGGTAATAGTTCTTAATACCTCTTTTCCAACAAACCTATTAGGTAGACTATACACACTGTTATTCACAGTCCCTTTCTGTGGAACGCCAATGTCTGGAAAAACTCCCAAAGGATTCGAATGGCATTCCATGAGCCCATCCTTTGAAACTCAAATGACTTCTCTAAGTGTCCCTTTTCCATGCATAAGAAAAAACTGGTTAGGATTAGAAGATTAATAGAAATGATAAAGAAAGGAGAATAATCACACTTTTGACCATAATGGAGTAAGAGGGATATATGTATCCTCTCATTTCAAACAACAAAAACACTGGATACACAGGTTAAATAACAGCTTACAAACACTGGTCAACAAGTAGTATATGACAATGACCTCTAAAGACCACCATCATAGCTTCTACCTGAAGACAGCCACCAGGCAACAGCTCAGAGAGGAAGAACCCAAATGGAGTCAGGCAGTGTATCTGAGTTGCAAGACAGAGCTCTCAGCTGAGTGAAGTAAAGTGGCTAAAATTTGTGGGTCAGAAAAATGCCTTGAAGACGGAATGAAGAGAGCTATGGGTTAAGTCACCCTGTTGATCTCTTTAACAATTTAATTTAACCAACATATCTGAAAACAAAAATATAATAACTTTTCAAATAAAATTCAAAAACAATGCTTTGCTCTCTTTCCTGACAAAATGATAAGATCGCAAATATTTTTTCATGAACTTGATTATAGACAGAGGCCAGAGGAATGTGGGTGCATAATCTACCTGTACCAGGAGATGGTGGGCTCAGGAGAGCCAGAGGCCCTGCAGGAAAATGTCATCTCTTCTCCTCTCTCTGCTGTGGCGTTAAAGGATTTCTGAGGCATTGTGATTGCTGGCGGCACTGAAAAATAGATGAACCAAGATTAAATAGAGATGAAAATCTCTCAACAACACCACTGGGATTTTTTTATCACTACTTTTTGTTGTTCATGTTGATCTTAAAACTTGATAGTTGACATCTGTACTTACATCAATAGGACTGACTTGGCTGCATAGTCAAACGACTTTAAAATCACTGATCTGTTTTTTCATATACAATAACTAGATAATTCACCCTAATGCTATTTTACTATTTTTAATCTATCAAACTAGACTAAACAATAAATAGACATTTTAATAGAAATTTGTATATGCATTTATATACACTTTTATAAAATACTGCTCACAAAAATACAGACAATACCACCTACCCTGACTTACAGCAATATTGAGATCTACTTGGAGCATAAATGGATTTCCTATTTGGGTTCTCACTGGTATATGTAATTCTATAAGCAATCATTCATTGCTTCAAGACAGGGCTTTCAAATTAGGTGTCAAACCATAATGTTCTTTCTGATTAACTGCATTTAATTTCTTTAAACAACTATAAAACATTTTATGAAGAGAAATTGCTCAAGCCATAGAGAGTATGAAATAGATTTTCATGAACAATTCAATTCAATTTTAAAATTAAGCTTCCCCAATTTCTAACTAATTACATTGCAAAAACTGTATATGCTGCACATATTGGACATGTTGAAACTGTTAATAAAACGTACTGTTTGCAATAAACAAATCAATAACATCCATAATAGAAACAAAATTTCAAATTACAGCATAAATTTTGATTTAATGTATACTTTTGTGATTTCCAATTGAATATGACAAAATAATATTCCCCAATTAATTATATTAATAGATTTGTTTTTTATATATACTAAACAACATGAACAGACAGGCACTTACAAGTGTGGTTGTAATTAATTATCTCCACAATAGCATTCAGGTCAGCATTGATGCTGCATTTTTGCCGCTGATAGTGGGGAGAGAACTTGATATGTATCTTAGTCATTAAGCAGAATAAATCAAGTTTCAGCCCTCATGAATTTAGATACAAGGGGCATGATCTGACACGCTGTCTCTAAAGTAACATAATAATTACTAGTATTATAATAGGATGGACCTTTTTGTAGACATTAAATACATTTTAAGTATATTGAAATTTGACTTTCTGTATCATTTTCCTTCTACTTATGAAAAATAACATTTTAATAAAAATGTTTTGCTTTTCATTTGTTTGTTATAAATGTAGTTGCAAGAACACTATGACCATTTTTTATTACAAAAATAAAGATTTTAACCCATTAGAGAGTTATCATGAAGTTAAACTTTTTAATGGAAACTCCCTCTGTAGTAAAGTGTCTGTGTACATAGAAACCCTTCCACGTGGGAAATCACATGCTCCAGTATGTGTCCTGTTACTCTTACTAACCTAAACCAATTATTTATTGTCATGTTTCTTTTCTGTAAAGTGAATTGCATATGCTGGATTATCTGTAAGAACTGACAAATCTTAATGTTTATGTTTTAGGATACATTGACTCTGCTAATGAGATATGTGTTCTTATAGTGTCGATTAGCCGTACAATATTAATAGTGCATATTTACACAACTCTTTGAAAAGTAATTCTAGAACTATTCTGAAGAATAATATCATCAAAATTTGTGAAGATGCTTACTAGTTCAGATGCCAAGACATTGAGTGAGTTTTTTAGCCATCGTTTTAGACTCCAGAGCATTTTTATGTATATTACCTCATTGGTTCTGAATTTGCTATTGAGTTGGATTAAATAATTTAAAAAGGGATTACAATTATATTTTATCCAAAGTTATTTTGTTCTCATAAGTCCCGCATCTACTCTATTGTAACTTTTAAAATACTTTTTTCATAGTTGACTATATCTAAAATAGTTATAATAACTTTACAAAGATTTAGAATCTCTACATGTTAAGTAGTAAGTGCTTTCTAGTAAATTTCTGTTCTTCATTTTTAACTTCAAGAAACATGAGGATGTGTAAGGAAGTGCTCCATAATTCATTTAGATGGAGGTTTTGGTCCACCTTCATGTCATAATTCGTGTCATTGGCTGCTTAGACAACAAGAATACCACTAATTTGACAGCTTCATTCTCTTTCATCAATAATAGCATCCAGCAATTCCATATATCTTCTGTGTCTTGCAGTCTTCCTCCACCCATTTATCTTCAAATATTTCTCAGAAGATGAAGAACAGGGCACTAACTATAGAATACGTGGGTCACTCAGATTAACTAGCACCGATAATTCCTCCAAATTTATTTAGGTTAAGAATAACAAGCCCCCACTCTACCACTGCCAGGAATTATAAATCATTGTTACTCAGATTTGGCCTACATATATATTATCAAATAAATTTACATGCAGATCCTCTATCTGGCAGAGAACTTCTAAATTTAAGAATTATCATTCTTTCTTGTTTACCTTTCCTTGTTTTGACTTTTCAGTCTGTGCGACATTTCAAAATTAACATAAGAGAGGAATTGGGGCAGATGACAGAGTAGGAAGCACCACGTATCTGAATCCCACCTAGACAATAATTACACTGGTAGAATTTGTCTGTTCTAACTACCTTGGCACTCTGGAGCCTACTGAAAGCTTGCAGTTTCCAGCAGAAAGCATAGAAGGTAAAGTACAAGCAAGGTCTCAAAGAGATATTTGTACATGCATGCTATAGCAGCTTTATTCACAATACTTCAAGAGTGGAAGCAGCTCGAATGTCCATCATTCATAAGCAAATCTGTTACATGCATAAAATATTATTCAGCCTTGAAAAGAAAGGAAATTGTAAGATATATTACAACACAAATGAACCTTGAGAACACTATGATAAGTAAAATAAACCAGTCACATAAAGACAAATACTCCATGATCCCACATATTATGTACTTAGAGTAGTCAAAATAATGAGACAGAAAATGAAAAGGTGGTTGCTAGTGACCGGTGTGTGTTGGAGGGTAGAGGAGATAGGAAGTTACTGTTAAATGAGTATAGAATTTCAGTTTTGCAAGAAGAAAAGATTTACAAAGATCAATGGTGGTAAACAGTGCACAACATTATGAAGGTATTTAGTGCCACCTAAATATACACTCAAAAATGGTTAAGATGGCAAATTTCATGTTATGTGTACTTTACCACGAAAAAGAAAAAAAGAAAAAAAAGTAAAGTCACATAAAATATCTCAGTCCCTGGCCAAGAGAATAGATGGACCAGGTTAACATTAAAGTACCTATATTTTTAGTATTCTACGTTGTTATTCTCAGTGCATATGGAAAATAATTTATTTTCTTTACTTAAGTCTTTCCATGACTTCATTTTGATCGTCTGATTGTTACTTTCCAAGGATCATTACAGACATCAATGTCACATGTACATTGTATTTTCTTTTTTCTTTGTTTAATTTTTTTTTTCATTTGTTTGTTTTGCCCTTCTCTACTGCCTCTTAGGCAACTGTATCATATAATACCTCTCAATTTTTATTAATATCAGTTCTGGTTATTTGCAATAATCTTTCATTTCACATTTATGACATCAATTTAAAGTGTTATTTAATAGGAATAAGTATTTTTGGGAATTCAAACACATAAAAAATTTAACAAATACAAAATATCAAGTGACTGACATAAGAAAAAGTAAAATAATTGTATAATTTCATTTTGAAAGAAATTCTAGCTTATCGGTTATTGAAAACTAAATGAACATAGTCACTTTTATTCAAATAAATGTAGTTACTTTTTCCAATCTTGAGTATCAGCATACTTAGTATTACTGCATTGCGAGAGAATCGGTATGTTTTTTATGTGCTTGATAAAAAAGTTGTTAACCAACTGGAAGCATTTTCCACATATTTATTCTGAATTTGTGAATACAGTGAAGCAGTAACAAAATAACAATTATCTATTGAGCACTGATTTTGAAAATTAAACCAATCTGAGGAAAATGGGAAGAGTTTTACTTTATATCATCAGATTATGAAACAGTGAGGATCAAATTGTCCCATTATGTTGCTTTACAATAACATTCAAGAAAAATGTTTCAATAGGCATCTTAAATTTTACTCTAAAATTAAAGATGCCAGATATTTAGGTAAATAAATATTCCCTTCAGTAGACAAGTAAAAAAGCAATGAGAAAATAAAATGTTACCTGAAAAATGTAAAAATGTAAAAAGAAGAAGACACTCTTCACGTTTTTTTCAAAATGTAGTATTTTTCATAAATATGTTATTTAGATTAGCATATTTATTATTATTTTTGACAAAGTAATAAATACTTAAAATTTTAAATAAATTAACCAAATACTTTAAAACTACTTAGTTTTAATACCTAATATAATTGATATTTATATATATATGACCTACATAAAAAGAGTTTGAGAATTCTCAATAATTTCATAAGTATAAATAGTTCCTAAGGCAAAAATTTTCAAATCAGTGTTTACAAAGTGAGTAGAATACAATTCGGTAATTCAAATTAGCATTTGAATAGTCATATAAAACTGTCAAGAAAAATAACAAAATAAAATCCATAGTGTATATTTAAATCTAAATGTATACAGTTTCAGAACATATTCCTAGAGTGAGAGTAATGAACACTTTTGAGAACTTCTAGAGAATTATCTGTAGGGAAATGTGGTGAGTTGGAGGATTTTAGGACTGATCAAGGAAAAATACACAATAGGCTTTATCTGGATGGGGTTTGAGTTGCATAAGAAGATTAATTATTCATAACAGGAGACCTTCCAGAGAAAGTGTGTGTTTGTGGGGGAAGGGGAAAGCACTGGGAAACAGAAGGATGCAAGGGAACTCCTGGGAGAGAGGAGAATTTGAGTCAGGGTGGTGTGTGTGTTTAGGTAATGTCACTCAGCAGCATAGCATGGAGTCTCTCAATTGGAGAAGCCCAAAGGGCAGAGTGGCTTGGAGTCTTGCATAGGCCCAGAGTTTGTCTTATCTATGGCTAATAGAACGTGAGTACAGGGTATGATTCTAAATGATTAAAATATGCTTATTTGGACAATATGTAAAACAATTGGATGTGTAAATTTTTGAATTTGGTGCTAATGAGGTTTTGAGATAATGGTCTCAGCCGGCTGTGAGGAAGAAAACAACATAAGGACCAATAAACAAGGGCTCTTTTTGGCTCATTTATATAAGATGAATGAAGGTAATGTTAGGTAGTATTGGATATGTTGGATAGAAAGGGTTATCTTGGTATTAAAAACTGGGTAGGTTACTATAATATCTGAATAGATAACAGAACAAATCATCAAAAAGTCATAAAACTCATAATTTTGGGAAGCTACATTACATGTTTTTTGAAAGCACAAATTTTGTAAGACCAACATAATTTTCATCTGTGACAGACTGTCAGAAGGAAAGAAAAGTTGCAGCTTCTTTTATTTTTCCCCCAGTAAATCATGTAATTTTGCTCCATTAGCTAAGTTGTATAGTACGGTCTTACAAACACTTCTGTCAAAAGTCAATAAGTAGCCTGAGCTTATCCCAAAGTATGAGCTAAATGTTCAGAGTAACACTGGGGTGATAAATTGAATATCAGTCAAAAATGAACTGCTGTAAATCATTTGTTAGTATCTTTATTAATTCCTTCAAGTTAAAGAAAACCGATCATATATGTGTCAACAAGTTTAAAAATAATACAGAGTTCCAGTTCTGGACAAATTAGAGTCATCCTACTACATGCTGTCTGTGTCACTTAATTCATCTATAATACTTGGACAGAATGAATGGATAAGCTGACTGAGAACTCTGAAATGTAAATAGTAGCAGGCATACTGCTACTAAAAAACATCAGAATTTGAAATGCTACAAGACGATCTGCGAAATAATCTTTTTTTCTTTTTCTTCCTTAGCCTGATAGCCCAAAAGTCAAAAGTGAGAATCAACATGGC
>NW_011888819.1:6877190-6880112 GCF_000151845.1 Pteropus vampyrus
TGACAATCCTACATGTGTATTTGCCTCACTAAAGCACTTCAAAATATATAAAGCAAAAACTGATGCAAAGCTACTGTTAGTGACTTTGAAACTTAAGAAATGAGAGAAAGGACAAAATAAATCTATATCAAGCAGAAAGGAAAAATAATACAAATAAAAAAGATATCAATAAAATAGAAAAAAATAGATTATATAAAGAAACCAACAAAGATTCTTTCAAGGAATAACACAATTAATGAACCTCTAGTAAGACTCAGAAGGAAAAAGAAAGATTAGACAGATTGTCAATATCAGAAGTAAAAGAAGGATTTTCACTATAAATTCTACATAAAGTAAAAAGATAAGAAAATGAATGATACAGCCAAATCTTGCACACAAATTCAACAATGTTGAAGAGGTGGACCACTTCCTTGAATACAACAAACTTTGGAAACTCACTCAAGATGACATAGATAATTCAAATAGTTCTATTAACTAGTAAAGAATATATGTTGTTAAAAGCCTTCTGAAAAGGAAATTTCTAGAACCAGATGGTTTATCTGGTGAACTTTACCAAATATTTAAAGAGATAATACAATTTCTACACAATTTCTTCAAAAAAATATAAGGGAATATTTCTCAACTCATTTTATAAAGTGCGCATTAAAACGATAACTTAACCAAAACATTTTATAAAAGAACAAGGTCATAGAAATTACCCTGGTTTTAAGGTACATGTAAAGTTACAGTAATTAGGACAGTGTGATAATGGTGCAGAGATAGACACATAGATCGGTGGAACTGAAGAAGAGTCCATAAATAGACTCATACAAATACAATTATTTTTTATTTTACAAAGTCCAATGCAGAAATGACATTCTTCTAAAAATATTTTTTTTTAAATGACTGACTATCCATACGGAAATACATGAACAGAGCACAGAACTCACTCCTTATACAAAAATCAACCCCAAATTGATCAAAGATCCAAATTCAAACATAAAATTATAAAACTTTCAAAAAAAAACATGGGAACAATCTTTGTGACTTGGAGTTAGGTAAAGACTTCTTAGATATGACATCGAAAGAATGGTTCATAAAAGAAAAAGATTAATACTTCTACTTCTTTCAAATTAAAATTATAATGCTTTGTTTTCTGAATGACACTTTAAGTAAATGAAAAGACAAGCCACAGTATGGGGGAAAAGTACTTGCAAATCAGGTATCTGAGCAAGGAATTGTATCCAAAATATATTTTAAAAAGTCTAAATTCAATGGTAAGAAAATGTTCAAAATTTAGACACATAACTAAAGATAATGTTTGGAAGCAAAAATATGTTTATGGCATTTTTAGAAGCAACTGAAACTACAACAGTTAAAACAATATCCAATTAGAATATGGACAAAGACATGAAGAGAGGTTTTACTGAAAAGGACACACAAATGAGAAATAACCACATGAAAAGATGTTCACTATCATTAGCCATTACATAATGATTTTGCCTTTTAATTGAAGAAATGCAAATTAAAACCAGAGGTTCTACTACACACTTATTATGCATAAAATTAAAAGCAAACAAACAAACAAAAAAACCTCACAGCATCAAATGTTGGTGAGAATGACAAACAACTTAAACATTATGAGTGAGAAATCAAAATTATACAGTCATTGGGGAAAACAGTTCAGCAATTTCTTATAAAATTAAACATACACTTACCTTATGGCCCTGTAACCCTATACCTAGGTATTTACCCTACATTGATGAATTTAAGATCAGATAACAATTTGCATACAGTCAAGTTTATAGCAGCTCTATTTATAACTGCAAAACGTAGATAAATATAACAAGTTAGATGATTCTTGGGGCATTATGCTGAATGAATTAAGACAAAGGTTATATGTAGAATAATTTCATTTATATGACATCCTTGAAAAGACAAAACTTATGGTGGCAGGTAAAACAATGGTTGTTGGGGACTTAGAGGCTGAAGGAAGGAGTGCATCCATGAAAGGAAACTACTGAGGCCAGGGGTGGGGGTCGGGCAGGGAATTCCCAAATTAGAAGGAACAATTTCCAAAGCTCAAATAGAAGAAAAAACAGTTCCTACTCCCAGAAGCCAGAATAATAATTTTTAAAAACCTTATAATGCACGTTAAATACAGTATTCAGTAAGATTTTATCTCAGAAGTGGAGCAAAATCAGCCCTAGGGTATTCCAATCTTATCTAATAAAGCTTAAAGTTATGAACTGAAAGAATTAAACTGTTTCCAAGAAAATTATCTGCATTTGTGGACAAAGATCTAAATGTTTAAGGAAAAACAAAGATATTCAGCATATTACAGAGGTAAAATCCACAATCTGGCACCCAAATTAAAATGACTAAATACGCAAAGAAGCAGGAAATATGAGACACGAAGAGAAAAAAAAAAAAATACAACCAACCAAAACTGACTCAGAAATGACACGGATAATACAATTAGTAGACAAGAATATTAAAGTAGTTATTATAACTGTATTCGGTATCTTGAAGAGTCTTAAAAAAATGATCATGCTAAAGACTTTGATGATATTTAAAAAATCAAATTTCTACATATTAAATCTACAGTGTCTGAATCAAAAATACATGAGCTAGGATTAATAGTAGATTAAATATTCCAGAAGAAAAGATTACTCATATTGAACTATAGCAACAGAGATGGTCCGAGAAGTAATATATGAAGTAAAAAAAAAAGCTAAAGAAATGAACAGAATATCTAAGAACTGTGGAATAATCAAGTTGCCTCATACATGCGAAATTGGAATCCTAAAGGAGTGTGGAACAGAAAACAAGAGGTAAACATCTAATAGCTGAAACATTTCTAAAATTTATAAGAAGTATAATCCATATTTGTCAGTGAAACCCAAATATGAAAATAATCAAGAAAATCACACCAAGGCATAT
>NW_011888819.1:6880162-6889558 GCF_000151845.1 Pteropus vampyrus
GGGTATTCCAATCTTATCTAATAAAGCTTAAAGTTATGAACTGAAAGAATTAAACTGTTTCCAAGAAAATTATCTGCATTTGTGGACAAAGATCTAAATGTTTAAGGAAAAACAAAGATATTCAGCATATTACAGAGGTAAAATCCACAATCTGGCACCCAAATTAAAATGACTAAATACGCAAAGAAGCAGGAAATATGAGACACGAAGAGAAAAAAAAAAAAATACAACCAACCAAAACTGACTCAGAAATGACACGGATAATACAATTAGTAGACAAGAATATTAAAGTAGTTATTATAACTGTATTCGGTATCTTGAAGAGTCTTAAAAAAATGATCATGCTAAAGACTTTGATGATATTTAAAAAATCAAATTTCTACATATTAAATCTACAGTGTCTGAATCAAAAATACATGAGCTAGGATTAATAGTAGATTAAATATTCCAGAAGAAAAGATTACTCATATTGAACTATAGCAACAGAGATGGTCCGAGAAGTAATATATGAAGTAAAAAAAAAAGCTAAAGAAATGCACAGAATATCTAAGAACTGTGGAATAATCAAGTTGCCTCATACATGCGAAATTGGAATCCTAAAGGAGTGTGGAACAGAAAACAAGAGGTAAACATCTAATAGCTGAAACATTTCTAAAATTTATAAGAAGTATAATCCATATTTGTCAGTGAAACCCAAATATGAAAATAATCAAGAAAATCACACCAAGGCATATGAATCCAAATTGCTTTAAACAAGTGATAATGAGAAAATCTTTAAAAATATGGGAGGACTGGATGGGTGGCATACTTTATGTACAGAGGCATAAAACCAGGAGAAAACAGTTTTGATCTGAAATATATCAGGCCAAAGATAATGACTCATAAATGTTAAGGGTCTGCAATGAAAGAACTGTCAAGTTAGAATTCTATATTGAGCAAAACTTCATTTCAAATACAAAGGTGAAATAGTTTCTTGGACATTCAATAGTTGAAGTAAATTATCCTTATATGAACTGCACTGCAAGAAATGGTAAAGGAAATTCATTCAGGCATTTGGGAACTGATATCTGATAGTAATCGGGATACACAAAATACTGAAGAGCCCTGGAAATGGTAACTATGTAGATACATAGAAAAGCCTTATTGTCTTTATAAATAAGCCATGTTAAGAGCTAATTGACAATTTAAAGAAAGAAAACAAAAACAGAATCATCTATTGTGAAGTTGTGGTAGGCAGAATACTGCCCCTCACCCCCCATCACCTGGCAAAGATGTCAACACCTTAAACCTAGCCACCTATGAATACATTAAGTTACATGGTGAATGGACTTTACAGACAGAATTATCATCATACACATAAAACTGGAAGAGCATCCTATATTATTCAAGTAAGACCAATCACATGAGCCCTTAAAAACAGAGAGTTCCAGATGGAAGAAGTAGCAGAAGGAGATGCAGCAAAAGATGTCAGAAATATTCCAGATATGAGAAAGATTTAAATCATTGTTGCTGGCACTGGAGGAAGAAGCCCAGAGGGAGGCCTCTCAAAGCTAAGTGCAGCCTCCTCCAAGTGATATCCTGCAAAGAAACAGGCCTTCAGTTCTACAGCAGAAAGACTATGAATTCTGCCAACAACCTGGATGACAGGAGAAGGGCTTCTTCCCCAGAGGTTGCAGCAAGGAGCATAATCTTGCTGATACCTTGATTTTATAATACATGATAAAATTAATTATAGTATTAATATATTTCTATAATACCCTGAGCAGATCCCAGCTTAGCATACTTGGATTTATGACCTATAGAACCTGTGAAATATTAAATTGCTGTTTTAAGTCACCAAATTTGTGGTAATTTATTATCACAGAAATGGAAAACAATACAAAGTTTATAACTTATATATTTATAAAACGTGTAACGATAGCACAAGGCTGAAAGAAGTTACTGTTATTCAATAGGTGAAAGGGTATAATATCATCTGAAAGAAGATTAAAAAATCAACTACTAAAATAACATAACAATGAGTTATAGTTAATGAGCCAAGACAGAAGATTAATTGATTGATAAAAAATAGGCCAAAAATCTAAAGAAGGAAGAAATGGGGGAAAAAAAAAACATAAGACAAAGAGAAAACAAATAGCAAGATTTAAATCCACTAAATTGATACGATATTTAATGTAAATTGTGTGAACATTTCAATACAAAGGCAGGGACTGTTGGAACTGATTTAAAAAAAAAAAAGATCTTACTATATACTGCCTTCAAAAAACAATTATATTGAAATTAAAAGGAAGAAAAAATTATGCAAACGCCAATTGAGAGAAAGCTGAATTAGTTATACCAACACCAGTCAGAGTAGGTTTCAAGCAAAGAATTACCAATAATAAATAGGATCATTTCTGAATGATGAAGTCAATTAATCAAGACAACATAACAATTCTAAACTTTTATGCACATAATAACATAGCTTCAAAACTCATAAAGCAGAAACTAATAGAATTGCAAGGAGAAATAACAATATAATATCTAATATTTAATTTAAATAAAATAATATCAAATTTATAATTTTATTAGAGATTAATAGCCCTATCTCAATAACTACTAGAGCAAGTAGACAGAAGTTAAAAAGATAGAGAAGACTTGATCAACATTATCAATTGACCCTAAATCAATGATGACTACTAAAACTCCAACAAAACCAGCAAATTATAAATTCCATTTTCATGTACAGAGCATACATTTGGAAAGATCTAAATCAAAGAAAGTGTATTCTCTGACCACATTAGAACCAAATTAGAAATTATGACAGAAAATAATAAAGACCAGATCAGAAATCAATACAATCGAAAAAAGGAAAACAACAATGAAATGAATGAGACCGAATCTGTTTCGAGAGACCAATTAACTGATAAAACTCTAGTCGCACGGATAAGTAAAAAGTGAGGAACAGGGAGAGAATGAGAGAGCAAGAGAGAGACAGGGAAAACATAACAAATCACCAGTATTGGAAATGAGAAAATCAGCATGTCTACAGATTCTAAAGTTATTAGCAAGATAATAAGGAGATATCGTAAACAATTTTATGCCTATATAGTCAGCAACTTAGATGAAATAGGCAAATCCCTTGAAAGGCATAAACTACCAAATTTCACTTAGGAAATAGAAAACCTAAATACTCATTTATCTATTAAAAAATTGAAACAGTAGTTTAAAATCTTGCCACAGTGTAAACTCTAGACCCAGATGGCTTTAATAATGAATTCTACTAAATATTTAATGTAAAAAGTTCAAATTAAGCATCAATTCTCCCAATATTAAAAAGAAAGTTCTTTTCAACTCATTCAATGAGGCTGATAATACTCTGATACCAAAAGCAGACAAATGCAAGCTGCAGATCAAAATGCCTTAAGAAAACAAATGCAAAATCTCTTCCAAAAATCTTAGGAAATTAAATCCAACAGTATATAATAACAAATCATGGCCAAGTGGGAATATAAAGTTACTTATTAACATTCAAAAATTAAATAATGTATTTCACCAAATTAATAGATTATAAATATGAGCTGTAATATAATCTCAGTAGACTTTTTAAAAAGGTGATTGAAAAAATCCACAATTCATTCTTGATAAAAATCTTCTATTAATTTTCTCAACCTGATAAAGAACAACTCTAGAAAACATATACCTAATAACATATATAATTCTAAAGAATGAGTATTTTCCCCCAAATTAAAGTCAAGGATGGTCACTTGCTTTGTTTCTATTCAACTCTGTACTGTAGGTTCTTGCCAGTATGATATGGCAAGGGGAAATAAAAGGTATTTATATTGGAAAGGAAGTAGAACTGTCTTTATTCACAGGTAACACTTTTATCTACGTAGAGAATCCTATAGAACTTAACAACGTAAGCAACTACACCTAATAATCAAAATTAGTAATGTTTTAGAATTCGACATAAATATAATTGTGTCCTCACTTAACATCATTGATAGTCTCTGCAACTTTAAGTGAAATGATGTGACATATAACAAAATCAACTTTACTCTAGGCTAATTACTCTAAACAGGAATTATGTTCCTACAACTTCTCCTCAATGTTATAACAAAACGACCTTGAATGAAACGAGGATCTGCTGTACACAACAATTGTATGTATAGTCACCAAAAACTGTAATTTAAAATGAAAAGAAAATGAACAGAATTAAAACTTAAAAATATTTAGAGAAAAATCTGATAAAATAACTGCTATAGTTATATGCAAAACATCAGAACACTACTGAGAGAAATTAAACATTTAAATATTTAGAGATATATATTGTAGTCATAGAACACAAGGATCGATACTGTCAAGAAGACAATTCTCCACAAACTGATCTATAGCTTCAACATAATTCTGATAAAAATTATGGCTGTGTGTGTGCACATGTGCATGTGTGTATGTAAAAATTGACAGTTTGACTCTGAAATTAATATGAAAATGAGAAGGATTTAGACATTCTATTCTGAAACTACTTTAAAAAGGACAAAATCGAAGGACTTACAAAATATTATCCTGACATAATGAAGCTATAGCAAACAAGAGAGTTTGAGATTTGTGCAGACAAATAGATGAATGGAACAGAACAGAGTCCCTAGGACATGTATTATCAATTTATTTTGAATCATGGAAAGGCCAATCAATTAATAAAATTTATAGTCCTTTCAATCAAAAAGACATTTACATGTAAAAAAAAATGACCAAATCAATACACCATATGCAGAAATTAAAGTGAAAATGCTCATAGACATAAATATAAAACCAAAAATTACAAACTTCTAGAAGAAAAAGTTAGGGGAAAATCTTACTGTATTTAAGTTAGACAATGATTTCTTATATTTTGCACAATAAACACAATTCATTAAAAAGAAAGAAAATCAAACATCATCAAACTAACTTTTGCCCCCTGAAGCCACTGTTAAGAAAATGAAAGGACAAGCCACAGATTGAGTAAAAATATTTCTGAATGACATATTTGATAAATGAAGGTTATAAACAATTTTGAAATCTCAATAATAAGTAAACAACTCATGAAAATGTATTAAAGTTTTAAAAAGACATTTTACAAGAAAAAAATAAAAAGATGAGTGGGAAGCATAAGAAAAGCTTCTCAACATCTTTATGCATTAGACAAATGCAAGTTAAATCCTCAATGTGAAACCACTAAACACGTATTAAAATGTCGAAACATAAAAGATCTGACCATACTGCATTTCGATGAGGATGTGGATCAACTAGAATGCCCACACACTGCTTCTGGGAATGTAAAATAGCACAACTACATTGGAAAACAACTTGACAGGTTTTTTTTTTTTTTTTTAAGCTAAACTATATCTACTATATGATCTAACCGTACCTTTCACAGGCATTTATTTACCCAAGAGAAAAAAGAAACATATGTCCTTACTGATAGTTATATACAAATGCTTATAGCAGCTTTATTTGTAAGCCAAAAACATGAAGATCCCAAACTGTCATTTTGTTGAATGGATAGCAAATTGTGAAAAATTCCTAAAAATAAATATTACTAAGCAATAAAAAGGAATGGAGTATTCTGCATGGGACAACATGGATGAATCTCAAAATAACTTTGATTAATGAAAGAAAAGTGATAGGATTCACTTAAAAGTTACTATATACTGCATGATTACTCTCATATAAATTCTAGAAATTATGGAGTAATAGACATGATCACCATATTTACTTTCTCAATTTAGACAGAATATGTATAGTAGAATGCAAAATAAAATGCATGCAAAATAACTGGCATTGGATTAGTAGATTGATAATATAAGGGAGGAAATGTCCTCAAGGCAACAGTAAAATAATCTGGATTATTTAACCTAAAGAGGAAAAAAAAGGTAAGTAGAAATCATTATCAAATAAAATATCTTTTGTGATTGGGGTAATGACACTTTTGTACAAAATTATTAAAAACCGAAGAAGTCATCCCCAAAGTTATTGACTGCCTTCTGCATGCAAAACTCCAAGATATTCCTGGAAGTGATAATTTACCTCTGTTCTTGAAGCAATATGGTCTAGTCTGTGAGATAATTTCACACATAAATGGATAATTTCAAGTCAGTGTGATAATTACACTGATAGATTAGCGTGATGGAGGCGGATTATAGCTCTGCTGGAAAAATTCTAAAACATCTCTGGGGATAGTTGGGTGTCTATTAATTGTTTTCCAACAAAGACAGTGGCTTTGGAATTTATGATGGACTGGAAATCCCTCTAGATATCCTAAAAGTCATTTTCTGCAGTGATAGTTTGTACTTGGACTAACCAATTTGCGAAGCCTACTTTGAGCTTCTTTGAGCTTTCCCAGTGAGATCATGGTGGTGCAAGCTGAAGACATAGCACCGTCCTCATGGATGCATTGGGCCATGTGGAGTCTTGCACATGATAGGATCTGGAAGACCTGATGCCTCCTTGCATTCTTTCCCTCTTGCTGTACAAAGATTTAAAAACAAAACCTTTACATGACCATACTCTGTGGAATCTGGTGAGTCCTTTCAAATACCTCACTTTGGAAACCTTTACAGAGATGTGCCCAGTGCTATGAGATCTCAAGGAGAAAATCATGTGATGAGGCAGAGGAAACTTAAAAAACTTGCTAGAAATGAGGATTAAACTGTCCTAAAAGTGCAAATGAAAATTAACCTGAATTAAAAGGAGCCAGAGAAAATTATTTTAGACAGAGATCGTTCATTCTTTCAGCTCAGTAAAAATAAGCATACCTGCATAAATGGGATAACCAAATTGTATTTTAAAATACAACCTGCTGCAGGGAACTTGTTTTACTTACAACTAGATATTTAATTTGTATCTAACTAAAATTAAATTCTCTCTGCTTCTTAACTATTTTCACTATTAAAAATACACATGCCCTAGATACCTACTCTTTTATTAAAAGCCATTGTATATTGTACAAAAAAAAAAAAAGAAAAGAAAGCAAAGAGATACTGGTCATAAGTAATTTGAGGTGTAAATGAAATACTAAAATGGCTTCCTAAATTATCTTTTAGTGTAGCACATTTTGAAAAACAAAACTCATGAATGTCTTTACAAAGTAACTGTAACATGAATCGTGCTGAATGTCATTCATATCCACACATGTCATATGGTACCTGGATGGTATCTTTTACTTTACTGATTGATTAAAAAAAAAAAAAAAAAAAGCACATTATTGAGGTAGCCTGTGGCCCTTTATAGATTTCTTGAATTTTTGTTGTTGTTATTATCGTAGCATTATTGTTGGTGTTACAAATGATAGGATTCACTTTTGTACGTATCAAATAAATGTTAGAGAAAAAATACAAAGACCAATCTATCTCTATATGATCAGCAGGAGACTGCCATCCAGGGAATAAGTGAGTTCAGTTAGGGATCTGATTTAAACCATGAGAAAATTCTGTCTTCTCCTTAATCAAGGATTAAAAGGCGTGTGTTGTAAAATGAATACATGCTTTTCTACAGCATGTCAAATAGGACATTATGCCACTATAAGTGTTCTTGAAAATTCTGGGCAAAAGACAAATACAGATTGAAGAAGAGGCAAGAAACTATATTAACTATTCACATCAATTATTTATCTTGAAGAGAAAAGCAAAGAAAGATGAGCCTAGATTTTTTTAGGTGATCGATCTATCTATAACATTTTCTATTACCTGACAATTTCTAAATTAATGGTTGGATAAGAGTTAAAGAGAAAAAAAAACAAACATTTTTTCGTTTGTTTTCCCAGACTGCTAATCTTTGACATTTAATACGATCATTAGGAAAAAAATAATAATAAATTTTTTAAATATTCTGGTTTTTTTGACAAATATTTGTTGACTCTTTGGTCAATTATATATTGTATATTATTGTTACATATTACAAATTACCTCATAATTTGTAATCATTAAGCAGACTTAAAATATCTCTCCTCATGGTCATCAATTATTGATATACAAGAGGCTAATTCACTATATTACACATATATGCTTTACATTACATACTTTGTATACAATTTCAAGAAAAATTCTGACTTTTCATTTTTTTAATAAAATTATTTTCCTAGTTTTCTTAACTTTAATAAATAACTAGAAATAGGTAGGAATACAAAATCACTGCTTGAGTATCAATTACAGTAACAAAGTGCACTATGCAATCACAAACCTATTTGCAGAAATATCTCTGGCCATTGTCATCACTGTTGATTTTAATGTTCAAAGGAAGAGTAAAGACACAATTGCTTTAAAATTATACTACTAGCTGTTTTCATCCACTCTCAATTGTCCCTGCCTCCGTTATGTTATCCCAAGTTTGAACTCCCAGTTAGTAGACCATTCTTCACAAATTACAAAAGGTTCGGAAAATAATGAATCATTATATCTTAAAAGAACATTTTACAAAAATAACTCTCTTCTGGCTATATTTTAAATTTAAAAGTTATTTCCACATGTGTCATCAGTATGAACATTTCTGAGTAGTTCTGGAGAGCATTTTATTTAACTAAAAGCTAGGAATCTGATTTGATGGTGAAAAGGTGGGCATAGGTTAAAACAAGAGAAATGATTTTGGTCCTCTTTTAAAGAATGTACCCATGATTTGTGTATAAGTGTGTGTGTGTGTGTGGGGGGGGTATAATTATTTAGTAATTAAAAAAAAAAGTCCAGAAATTTATAGAAAAAAATGGCTAGCCAGTTGAGCAAATATATAATAATAATATAAAAAGTTACAATACTAAAAGTAAGGCAGCCACTGGAGGTTAATGAAATGCAAAGGAACGTTCAGGCACTTTGGAAAGCTTAACCTAAGATCCAATAAAGAGCATGTGTAAGCACATAAAGAAAAATATTTGAGAAATATCAAGAACACATCAACTTTTGCTAGATGAGGGAAACCAGATAATTGGAAATATAATATCAAGTCACGTGGCAAGATTTCTATCAAATTACCAACCAAAGGTACCTGTGAATTTATCTACATCCTCACCCATTTTTGACTCATTTCCTCCATGCTCAGCAAAAAAAATATCTTCCTTATGTTCAAGGTAAGTCTTCCTTGAAAACGTCCTGAATTCTGAGCACTTCCTCTACACCTTAATTCAAGTTTTTAATGCTTCCTGTTTAATAACTGATTCCAACCAGCTGAGCTAATAGGTGTCATGCCTTCAGTACTTTCATTCTTCAGTGAATGTCCATGTACATTCATTCTTCAAGTCATTACAGTCTGAAATTTAACCAGTAACTCAAATGATACTGTTTATCCTAATGTCTCTTTTAACCTCATAATTGCCAAATTCAGCAGATACATTTTGGCTCACACCTGATTGATCACTTCCACTTGCATTTACTACACTGGAAACCTAGA
>NW_011888819.1:6889608-6912138 GCF_000151845.1 Pteropus vampyrus
CCAGTTGAGCAAATATATAATAATAATATAAAAAGTTACAATACTAAAAGTAAGGCAGCCACTGGAGGTTAATGAAATGCAAAGGAACGTTCAGGCACTTTGGAAAGCTTAACCTAAGATCCAATAAAGAGCATGTGTAAGCACATAAAGAAAAATATTTGAGAAATATCAAGAACACATCAACTTTTGCTAGATGAGGGAAACCAGATAATTGGAAATATAATATCAAGTCACGTGGCAAGATTTCTATCAAATTACCAACCAAAGGTACCTGTGAATTTATCTACATCCTCACCCATTTTTGACTCATTTCCTCCATGCTCAGCAAAAAAAATATCTTCCTTATGTTCAAGGTAAGTCTTCCTTGAAAACGTCCTGAATTCTGAGCACTTCCTCTACACCTTAATTCAAGTTTTTAATGCTTCCTGTTTAATAACTGATTCCAACCAGCTGAGCTAATAGGTGTCATGCCTTCAGTACTTTCATTCTTCGGTGAATGTCCATGTACATTCATTCTTCAAGTCATTACAGTCTGAAATTTAACCAGTAACTCAAATGATACTGTTTATCCTAATGTCTCTTTTAACCTCATAATTGCCAAATTCAGCAGATACATTTTGGCTCACACCTGATTGATCACTTCCACTTGCATTTACTACACTGGAAACCTAGACTCTATACTAGAAGTCTTCAAATTACCCTTGATTGCTCTTGCCTCTGTGGCACAAGTGTAACATGAAAGCTTTGCTTCAAATACTACCTGATTATATACCTTTCTCTTCATTTCTTTGTCTTTTGTCACAGGCCCTAATTCTCTCTTACTTGAACTCACTTCGTCTCCCCGCCTCCATCCTTGTCACGTCCATTGCTCTCTAGTTTCTCTGCTCTTTAATGTCTGCTCATCTTTGTCTCACAGAAGAAAGTCCATATTCTTCCGTGACCTGGCCCTACCTTGTTCCAGATGCATCTCGATCTAAGCCCTAAGCCAATGGACTAGCATCACTATCACTTCTTCCCCAAAGTATCATATTCCAGTAACAGTTAAGTTATTGGATCCCCTTTTACATCCTACACTCTTTGCTTTTAAAGAAGGTGTTCTGTCTGTCCCCTCTCTCTATTCAACAAAATAATACTTTTCATCAATAAATTTATCCTAGGTACCAAATAAGCCTTTTCTTGACATATATTAGGCACCCCTTCTTATTATAAAATAGTCTGTGAATATCTATAAAAATTGTACCTGTTATATGCTATTGTATCCAACTACCTTATAAAAAATAAGGGACTTTAGTAAAGTTGATTATTTTAAGTTATCGAGATAAAACTACAAGTGGCTTGAGGGAAATGATGCTGTTAGTATTCAAAGCATAACGCAGTGTGAAAAAATATAGCCAGGACTTCACAAAAACCTTTTGAATAAATATACAAATTAATTATAAATAATATTGAAACTACTGTTAAAAAATCTTTAGTTGAATTTCCAATATTTTGATAAAGTGATAAGAAAGAAATGATCATCAGAGGTAGAACGTGAGACTTTTAAGATGTCTAAGGCACGCTCAGGGTAGTGATTTCAGAGATATCCCTAAGTCAGAGAATGTTTAGATTGGTTAAGTAGGAAAAAGCAATTAGGACTGCATTTGTCTGCTTTTCCGTGAAAAGAAACGATTCTAAAGTCTCGGGGCTCAAACACATTGTGCTTTCTTCTTACTAATGTTACATGCCTCTACCTGCAGATTAACTGTGTCTGTCTTCATCATGGCGCCCAAGGTGAGAGAGAAGTTCCTATTTAGATCATGCTAGCTTCATGACAAAAGAAAATAGTAAGAGAAGGATGTGATTCTTTTCGAAGCTTGATTTCAGCCAGAGCAAGTCACATCATCAACTGGGTGGGAATACATATTCCTCCCACTGGAAGCACCACACTTTCATAGTGATGAGCAGTGATGTATAACCTCTTAAAGGGAGGCAAGATAAATATTTGTGAAAAACTAAAGACAGGCATTGAGAAGTATGAAAATCATAGAGTGTCAAAAATAAAAAAAATAAAAAAATAACTTTAACATTTAGTATCACTGGTACTGCAGAGGAACCTAGAAAGGATATCTCTCAATTATTTGTTCAAAAATTTGAGTATACATTGGAAGAAAGAAAATGTGAGGGAAAAGTTTGCAAAGTACAAAAAATGGAAGAAAGAGTGGAGCTTCTAGAGCCAGGATTCGGTTATGAAGCATTAAATATAAAGAAACAGTGAATTGGAGCATTTGGTAGGGACTTCGGTATACTTGAGGGAGAAGGAGATGAACAAAAGAGGTCCAGCATAAAGTCCAAATCAGTCAGGATAAAACTCATTTGCAATTAAGAGAGAGAGCTTGCAATGTAAGTTGGGAAAAAAGTGCATAGAATGAGTTAAATTATGTAACTTAAGAAAGATAATATGGATAATGATATTGTTTTTATTTTACTATTTTTGCAGCCTTAAACTTTTCATTGAAACATCTTAAAGAGGTTTTATAAGAAAGAAATAATAAGAGGATCCATTTAAAAAGAACTCAAGATTTAAAAGGAGCCAGTGATCAGGACAAGAATCAATAAGACTGGAGAGAACTGATTTTCTGGCTGAAATAAAGGCAACATGTGAGGAAAAGCACAGATGTCTGTGGGCATTAGTCAATGCATTCCCTTGGCAGGATCCGACTGCATCATCCAGAAGGGAATTAAATCAATGGTTGATTTTGTGAACACCTTTACTTTGAAGAAAAGAGATTCTAAGAATTCTAAGATACAAGATTGTGATTATAAAGGGAAAATGTGACTAATTAGAATGAGAGATAAAGCATTGTTCAAGTAAAGGAGGGAAGATTAGGATCTGTAGTTGACTCTATTACAGGAAAATGGGAAGTGAAAGGAGGATGATGTGCTTTTGGGAGGGTCAGAGTGTTGGAGACAGACGGGACATAACCTATATGATTGATCTGAGTGGCATAAAAGAACACATTCCTGGCTTTACTTCCTGTGAGCCCTGAAATAATAAATATAAACCTATAGAACTAAATATTCCAGTTTGAATGCAGACCATGACAGATTTGAATACTCAAACTTTGATAATTGAAAGCACTCATCCCTGGCTAATCCTTCCTTCAAAACAAATGTAATCATAAATATACAAACATAGGTAATCTAGTATGGAAACAGATTAGAAAATGTTTTAGAATTCATTAAAGTAGAAATTTTAATAGCAGAATGAATATAAATGGTTAACATGCCATGTCTGCCAGAAGACATTTCCTTTTTAATATCAGACTCAAATTAATGTTTTGGCGTGAAATATGCTCATAATTTTATGCATACATACATATATAACATAATAATAGTAAATATTTATATATCTTAAACTTATACTTTTTAAAGAAGTTTATATTGTTAACTAATTTTATAATCCTCATTTTTACAAGAGAATACTGAGCACAGCAATTTGTCTATGACAAAATACACTTATATATGCCACCTTAAATTCTTTTGAAAATAAAGCAAAGCAATGACTAATAATTAACAATAATTAAAGAATAATTAACAAACTAAATAGCTACTGTAAGTTAGCTTTATTATATGTAACAAAAAGAGAAAGAGATTAGAAGTACTTATAGATATAGATACAGATACACGCTCTATATTTAAACCTATCCTTCATGTGCTGAAATCTTCTTGTTATGTTGAAGATCAAAACCATCACTGACTGTGGTACTCTTAATAAATATAGAGTTTTATCTGACTCTACACACCCAAAATAGGCTCTAGGACACTAGATCACCTCTAAAGGCCTGGTCCTTTGGTCTCCCAATGACCATGTATAATTTCTACCAGCTTGCCTAGTTTCCATGTCTATACCATCTGGTCTATTCCATTGTATTAGTCATAAATCCAATTTAATTATAGACTTAGAGAAGGAGAGAAAAAATGGCAATGATTTGATATTTTCTTTCCCTTTTAGCATTGTAGTAAGGTTAAACTACCTTCATTCAAGAAAGGAAAGAACAAGTAACTCTTTTAGATCTATATGATATTCCTACTGTTCTCTAGTCTCTTCAAGAAACTAGAGAGATATCTCATGGGGAAAGAGAGGTAGGATATAAAAGAAGACAAATTTATTTTTTCCTGTCCTCTAACTCATAGGAAACCAGTGGCTAACTCTTTAATTCATACTTTATTGATTCTAAAAAGAACAAAATATATTCTGCTTATTGAATCCTGTGTTTGTAGATATTGCTTACTTGTTATTTTAAAGCGGAAGAAAAAATAAAAGTGCTTTTTTGTAGTATTACGACTAGTATTTCCATATGGTTGAAGCATTGGTTGCTCATTGCAGAATAGTAAAGGCAGGCAGGCTGGATCATAAAAAGCTTCCCATGTCATAAAAAGTGGTTTGATTTTGTCTTGAAGATAAAGAGAAACATTGAAAAATTTAAGGGTTGAAAGATTTAGTGGTTGGAATTGACCAAGAGTAGAGAAAACAATTTGTAGCAATTCAAGGGAGGAGAAAAACAAAATCTAAACAAACAAAAAACCATTTGGAAAAGGCAGTGCTCTTATGGAAGGCATGATGACAGGGAAGAGAGTACATTCGAGAGATGTTAAATATATTAGTCATGATTTGATAACAGATTAGATTACAAAATGGAGACAAGAAAGATAACATTAATATGTCTGCTGGTCTCAGAGAATGTCACATTAATGCAGGCAGGGAATACGGCAGGAGAAACCAAGTTTGTATGAAGGGATGCCATCATGATGACAGAAACTTGGTTATTAATGTCTATTAATATTGAAAGTGTAACCTTATAGATTAAATTATTAGAGAAAACCTGCCAACATTCTCAAATAGATTAGTTTAAACAACAAGTATTTCATGTAATACAAAAACAAAATCAAGTATAAGACTTTACTATGTTTCTTGGAATTCTTTCAACAACCACAAAATCAGCAAAGGCAACTATTCCCTCATAGATGCTTTGAGAAAAGGGGATGAACATGTTAAATAAGTCATGGCTCCTGCCCTTGAAGCTATAATTCAGTGTAACAGACACTATCATAGAGGTGGGGAGAGTTCCTCCAGGCATAGAAGTTTATGGGGAATTCTTAAGTGCTGAGCTTACATGGTTGCCTTTTTAATAAACATATTGTTAAAATGAAACAATAAAATATGTATAAATTATTCTCCGCTTACCATTAACAATAATGATGATATCACGGAAGTCAATTTCTCCCCGAGCCTCCACTCTTCCCTCACATCTGTATATACCTTCATCACTTTTATTGATGTTGAGAATCTGCAGATTATTGTTGGCTAACATAGCGAACCGATCTGGAAAGTAAGCAAAGGGGAAAAATTATATCAGTAACTGAAGGCAGAGTCCAGTGTGCTCTAAATTGCTAAGAGTTAAAATACAGCTCTTGTCTGATACTATCAAACATTTCATCAACAAACAAATTCAAATTTGAAAGTAAAATGTAATTTCATGACTTGAATTTTTCCACTTCACACTGCCTTGTTACACCTTTTCTTTTCTTTTTTTTTTTTTTTTCCTGAAAGACATTCAAGATTTTATTTCCACATAAAATGGTTAGGTTATTATTTTCCCTTTGGTACTTTGAATGCAGAAATGATACACGAAAGAACAATGTGGGAGATTAGATATTGCAGACATGAAAACCTTTTTACTGCAAATACTGTATGTGGCAACTTGGATATGGAAAAGGAATAGAAAATAAATTGAATATCTTTCCTCACATATTAATTAGTAAACTAATAATTTTGCATACCTTGAGGAGGCAGCTAAATGATACGATAATATTCGAGTGACATAGAAGACATATAAAATGGTCATATCTCAAATTTACTTGAAGGATTTTTTTTTCCAAATGCAAGATAATCCATTTTAGGAATGAACAGATTAGACTTCATTAATTTTATTTCAAGATTCCATTTTACGTGCAGTTTGTGCACATGCATACATATAAAAATAAGCTGTTACAGAGCATCCATTAACTGATTGCTTAAAATAATCTGGCTAGTCTAAGCAGCATCTCAGCCTGACAGTATTTTCCATAATATCTGGCTTTAGTTTTTAATCATCACGATTTCATTGCAGTATTATTAAGACCTTTTCTTTTCTTACCAAGTAAAGAATGTTCTGACATCTAGTCCTACTTTGAAACATGTTATAAAAGCAATCATCTCAATTTCATTAGTTAATGTATCCACAGATATCATCTAACATCATCTATTTCTTGGTACTATATTTGAGATAGTTCGGTGAATAAAAAGAGACATGACCTTGACATTCCTTGGGCCTTATGGTAAAGTAGAAATACCGTTAATTTAAGGTGTCCAACTCTGGGATATTTCCTGTTATGTCATTAAAGTTTACCTTCTGGGCATGTTCCAATGGTGACTGCTCTTTTCCTATATGCTGGCTTGATAGAGAGGTTATGGCAAATACAGAAGCCACATGAGACAAAGGTGGAGCCTCCTTCAGCCTGAATCGCTGAATGGACATGTGGGGTAGAAACCTCCCTCTACTCCTGCTGCCAATTGGACTTTGCATAAGTGAGAAATAAACCGCAATTTGGGATTCAATTCAGATTTGGGGTTCCTTTTCCATAGCAATTCTTTAGTACATGGGAGAAGTTTAGGATAGAAATACAAATAAGAGAGTGATCAGACTACAGGAGGTCACTGAAAAAGGTAATCAAGAAATACTTAATAGAGAAAGGGAATGTGTAGATTCAGAGGCTTCCTCAGAGAGTAAATATTGATTATAGAGCTACCAACACAAGATTTTCAGGCCAGAAGGTATAAAGTTAACCATAGTGTTTATTTCTTTTTCAGGTTGACCTTAAGAAGAAAGACAACAAATGTTTACACAGATGTTTTCCCCTGAAATAATGGACAGAAAGAAAGAGAACCTGTGAGAAAATTGAAAGTACAACTCACAATAAGTCCTGGAACAACCCAGAACTCCTAAAAGTTCATCATATATCAAAATCAATTTAAAGACTCCCGAGTCATGCACATGGCTGGGTGTCAGAATAAGGAGCATTATACATTAAAAAGTTCAAATGTAGAGATCATTGTAATACTGTATTTTCTAACTTACTAACCTATATGTCATCCTTTAACTACAATGTTCTTTAATAGTTATAGTTTATTTAAGAAAAAGGAAAACATTATTTTAATCAGGAAGATAATGCTTTATATAAACAAAATTATAATCTACATAATAACTATTTTTGATGGGAATAAATCAGTGTTTCTTCTAAGTGCAAAATTTTATTTCAAATGGCCATTTCAATAAATCATTTCTATTGTCTGAGAGAAAACTTAGAACATTAGGAAAACAGTAATTACCTGCTAAATCTCAACACATACCATTACATACATTTAAGTACATAGAATTTTTTCATACAGTAAACTACATAAAATTGCATGTCTTATTATATATATGTGTGTAGTCTATGAAATGATGTTAGAAAACAATCAAATCAAAGTACATCATTAACATGTGTTTGAGAAAGACATTTGAAGAAAGCACTACTTCAATCAATCATACATAACTATGGATATTAAAACTATTTAACTATGGGAGATTATCTATTTCTCTCAACTATACAGACATCAAAATTTTCACTACTGATGTAAGAAAAATAAATGAAATCAGAATATACAATAAGGTATCTGCTTTATGCTTCTTTAAGCAGATAATTTTCTAAGTCCTCCTGAAAAGTCCCCACCATGCTTTGCCTGGCTATGCCCTTTTCGTATTTAAAGGTAACATTTGTCTTTAGCAGGTGACTTGCACACACCCACCTTACTGGTTTAGGTGTTATTCCTTTTCACCCTCTATTACTGCACTTTTCTTATCATAGACCTAAACATACCTTGTTTTCACTGATTTATCTTTTCGTCTTTTCCACTAGAATAGATAATTAGTATTTTGAAGGCAAGGAACTTGTTTATCTTGTTTACCATGAATAACCACCATCTAGCATACAGGATGGCATATATTAGGTGTTCAATAACTGTTGAATAAATTTTATACTGGAAGCAGAGTACATAAAAGTTTTATCAAATTATGTGATTTTATCCATAGTTTCTGATGCAGATAGTGTACTTCATTAGGCAAAGATCAAGACATTTAAGAGGTTTCAGAGATAATTTTCAAACTGGTTGAGGTTGGATGGGCACCTGCAAAAGCATATCCTTCCATTAGGGTGACACTAAAAGTCAGGATATTCAACTTCATAACAAAATGTTACCTTTGGTTCCTAAATGTTTGGATTCTTTGGTATATGAATCTCCTTCCAACAAACAACATGGAAAATCTTCAGTTCAAATACTTTGTTGGAATTTTAATTCTGAATACCTGCCACACAGCTGCTACCAAAAGCATGGGTAATAAGATGGAAATTCCCAAGCCTTTATTATTTTATCTGGAGCCTAGAAACTTTATTCTGATACCACACTAAGGCTTTAGAAAGTTACCTGGACACAGTACATTATTCTACATCCCCACATTCATCCTCTTCATAGTTATGAGCCTAATCTTCTTCCAGTAGCTTTAATAAAGAGACCATATATGAAATAATCAGATGACGACTATTATTTCTTCTAAATTCATTATGAACAGATTATTGGATAATGATCTTTGTGGCAAGTTCCTCCAATATTAAAGGTTAAAAAAGTGGTCTTTCCTAACAATTCGTCTGCATCCTTTATATTCCAGAGTAAAAAAAAAAAAAAAGAAAGAAAGAAAAGAAAAAGAAAAAAAAGTCCTTTTTCATTTAAAAAAATTTTGCCTACTATGCAACTGTGTTACATGTGATATTTAGTCTAATCATTTCCTCCACATTGGATTTTCTGAGTTTAGATATAATCTGAATGTATCTAATTTTGGTAAAACTGATTCCCAAGATTTAAAATCTCAATGAGAAAAGATATATAGCCAAATATTTTATTCATTCATTTAACAAATACTTATCAAATGCCTAATGTCTTATTTAAAACTTGCAACCATTTTTTTAAATGAACATAATAACCCATTGCTTAGCAATGAAGGATCTGAATTAAATACAGTTAGAAAAGTTGTTCAAAGCTTTAGGGTCAAGGAAAGGAGTAAAGCCATTATGGAATTTCAGCTTCATGTCATACCACCTTAGGATACTAAGGAAAATGTGTTAGCTGTAGCAGAGGCATCAATCCTCCATCACCACTACACTTGACCATCAATCTTTGCTTTGAGGCTTTTGTTCTATGCATCTTTTAAAAAATATAATTTATTTCAAATCCTTCTTTTTATTAAGGTTTACAAGAAACCAGATGTACATTTGAAGCCTAAAATTAGGCAAACTGAAAATGTTTAGACATTGTCATTTAACTGCCATAAAAGAACTGCCTTTTCTTTATTATTGTGAGGCAAAAAGCTGAAAATATATCACACAATTTATTCAGCCAATTTGTTTTTAAAGGCTAAAGCATTTATCCTAAAATAAAGTAAGAGAAAATTATTATTTCTCACTAACTTACAATATAAGAAAAGAGTTTTAGTCAATAACTGACAAACATAGAGAATGCCAAGTTCAAGAAATTCTCTTTAAAATAAAAAATGACTATTAAATATGATTATGATATGTTTTTTGTATATATTCAAAAGTAGATATTGTGCTTTTTCTCCTTTATGCTCTAAAAGTTTCACCTCTTAGAAACACAAAACAGAATCATCGAAGATGGAAAGTATTTAAAAAGATTCAATTATTTTGTACCTCTCTGTGATACAGGTGCATTGAAAAATATTCTCAATTGAAAATGCTCCCAATGCACAACGGTAAAGCAGCATAATGCAAGCAAATTATGCTTTCAATATCAGATGTCAAATTATTCTGTAATTTTCGCTCCATCTGAATCAAAATCATAAAGACAATTCAAGTGAATGTACTTCTCTTCCTATTATCCATATGCATCTTACCATAATATTTAGAACGCTTACGTGTCTTTGAAAGAACAGTGCCAGAATAATAAACAGGGTTCATATAGATATTATTTGTAGTTTACATATAGTGAGCCCATGGAATCATGTTTGAATTATAACATGTAGAATTTGAATGCATTGGGATTGATTTCTTAATTTACTTAGCATCCTTGTACTATTGGTATGTAATTTTTTCTTGGAATAGAGCAGGGGCCAGCAACCTTTTTCAGTAAATCTCCAGATGCTAACTATTGTAGATTTTGTAAGCCAAACCATCTGTGTCACAGTTGCTCGACCCTTCCCCTATAGTAGCCATAAATAATATGTAACAATAGGGCCTGTCTGTATTCTCATAACACCTTACGAAAATAGCAAAGGTGCTAAATTTGGCCTGAGGCCCATAGTTTGCCAACCTCTAATTTACAGATTTAAGGTTCTTAAAATAGTTGTTTGACACTTAGGGTCAAAATTTCTAATTTCCATATTTGGTCAGGTAGATTCAGTCTTTTAAAAAGTTGCAATACTATTAGAACATATAACTTAGGGAGTTACCAAAATACTAACTGTCGGAAATTGCGGTGACTTCCTCATTATGGTACAACCAGCTGACGACAGGTGCAGGTGAACTGCTAACTCGGCAAACCACTTCTGCATCCTCTCCTTGTTTGAATTCTTGAGGTGATACCACTTCTCTGAAAGTGAGTTTTTCTATATCAAGAAAGTAGAACAAAGCATAAAAGTATTATTGCTTATTTCTCCCAACAACAAATTCTATGTTGATTGATGCTATTAATAAAATAATTAGTTAAATTTAGGTCCTTTAAAAACTGAAACCAGATAATTTAATTATTTTACCCAATAGCTCCCCATCTCACAATCCCATACTAGGTCCTATGTAAACTGGAGTCTGCCCCACAATGCTGATTCCAGTTTCCCCTATCTCTTCCTAGTCTCTGTGCTCTAGACAAACAGTCCCTTTTGCAATTCCTTGAACACTCCATGTTTGTTCTCACCTCTCAGCATTTACACTCTCAAATTTCTTAAGATTTCTGCTTGGCCTCTGCAGATGAAATAGCCATCTCCCTTCCCACTTCAACTCTCCTTCTCTACTCACTTAATTTCTTTTCTACAGAATTCTATAGCATATATAGTTAGCATCTATGTATTTTTTTAAGCTTACTAATTGTTTGTCTGTTTTTGCTCACTAAAACATACACAACAAATGGCCAGTGACATTTTCTGTTTTAGTCACTACTGAGTCTCCAGAATTTAAAATATTGTCTGTCATGTAGTAGATACTCAGTGTGATAGATACTCAATAAATGTGTCCAGTGAATGAATGAACATGGATATTTATGCTTGATTAGAAATTTTCAGAAGAGTAATTCATTGTTCTTGCCAAGAAAAGAAGTGTTTATTTACCTACACAAATAAAACAACAGAAATTGTCCTTGACATCATTTAAAGTAATGAAAAATCTTTCAAATACTATGTCTATGAAATGACTGTTAATAATAATAATTATTATTATGATTATTGCTATTTGTGAAATAGGTTCAATAGGAGACACATAGATAGGAAAAATATCATTCCTTGAGAAGCTTAGAAGCTAAGTGGAGGAGAGGAGGCAGAGCCAAATCAGGCAAAAAAAGAAAAAGAGAGAGCAACAATGTGTCAATAAATCGTCCTGGTTTTCAAAGAGGAAGTCATGCTATGAGAAAATGCTTTGCTTTTTTCAAAATCGTATTTATAGATTAATAAAAAACAAAGCTATTAGGAAGAGATGCCTTATAAACTAGTTTTCTAAAAAAAATTGTTTTCACTAGTATAAATGCTAACGACCACATATTTAATCATAAGGCATAGTTCTAAGCACATTATGCAATATTAATAACTAATGCTGTCCTCAAAAAAACTAAGTATGAGATAAGTACTATTATTATACCCATTTTATAGATGAAGAAACAGAAGACAGAAAGGTTAGGCAATTGCTCAAGACCACAAAAGGAAGTGATAGAGCCTGTTTTAAACTCAACACGTCAACAGTGCTCCCAAACAGGTTAATGATCCCTAAATGTAAGCATAGTGAAGGAATGTAGGAAATAATCGATCTTAAATTGTAAAATGAAGAGTCAGTGTGGAAACACTTGCTAATAAATGCCTGGTAGTGAAGGATCTGGCTAGATCTTATTCTCCAGTAGATAAGTTTTCAGCTTTTTCTCAGTCTACTCCTGTTCACTCACCTTTCCCCAATTTTCATTCTTCACTGGTCGCTGCTATCACTATGTAATTTCATTTGTTCTAATGATGATCTTTTATTTCAGAGTGAAATAGTACTCCATAAATTTCATACCACTAAATGAAACTACTGTTCTATATTTGCCCAGTAGATTCTTAATGGCCTGAGAAAATTAAAACATTTCCATCTATATTATTTAACCAACATAATTGACTCCATCTCTATGTTTATGGTCAATTATTACCCATTATTTATTGTATTATAGAGATGCACAATGACAAATACAAGTAAGGTGATATCTATAAAAGTCTTAGAACATTGCCTAGCACATAGTTCTTAAGAGTGTTAGTGTTTTATTAAATGCATTTATTTTGTTCAAAATTTTACATGACTACAATTTCAATCAACTAATAAATATATGACTTACGGTAGATTTCCAAAACAACTGTAGCTTCTTGTGTCTGTCCTTTGGCGTCTGTTGCTTGGCAACGATATATCCCTGCATCTTCTATATTTGCATTATAGATGGTTAAACGTGACCTGACGCCTTCCTTTTGCACCACTACCCTCTGTGTTGAAATTATTTTCTCTCCTTGAGGATTATACCAGTCTATACTCTCAGGTTCACCAATTGCTGCAAAGAGTCATGAAAAAAAAAAAAGTGGTTGAAAATATGTCTCAAGCATTTGTTTTCACATTAGAATTTAATATCTAACAAATTTTAACAATTTAGAAAAAAACGTAATAGGAAAAGAATGGACATCGAAAAGTCTTACAAATTTGAGAGTAAACACAGATGTTAGAATATATATGTCCATCCTTATTTATCAAATGTTGAGAATTCATGCCCATTTGAGTAAGCAAAACCCAAAAGTTCCACAGGAAACATCTGCTACGATATTTAAGCTATGATAGTTGAATCTTTATCATACTGATCTATAGATTGTTACTACACTAAGTTATGAAACTGCCTTGGCCAATGAGTCAGACATAAGTTATACGTGATAGATATATCTGAAAAGAAAAAAAGATTACTAACATGATTTCTTTCACTTGTTCGATTCTCTGTGCTAGGGCCAAGTGATAGAACTTTTCTTCCCTGATAAAGCAGAGCTCATAAAAATGTACATCTTATCAAGAATGAATTTTGGTTTCTGATAATACTAAATTTTGAATTAATGGCCCAAGTTGTTATATTTGTACAGATCAAGCCAACAACTATTTTTAATATGAAGACCTAATCTCTTTTCCCAACTGAAATGTGTACTTTCATCATTTTAATCTAAAACTGTTAACTATTTAATCATATGATAATTAGAATGCATTGAAATGATACTTATACTGCTAGGCAATTACAACCAAATCATTACAGGGTAAACATATATTTAAGTTTTCCAATTCAGAATCTAGGTTATTATCCTCTTCTTAAAAGCTGAAGCTTCCTGTGTTTGCTTTTAGTCACCAAAAGGATGTATTTCACCTAATTACTTGAGAGATAATTTGTGGAAGCAGCGTACACTATTAACTCAAATGTATCGGGGGAAAATGCATAAAGTTAACTAACATCTGCAGGACCTCTTTGAAGAAAATTGTTCCTTCTTATTTTTTCCCCAAGAAATGGATTTAGAAACAAATTAGTATCCTTTCCATATCAAATTAGACATGCTTGAGCAAAAAGCATGAAAGAAAGTTTAGTTAAATCTTAAATGGATCTCAGTTATGTTATCTTCAGTTTTTCTGAATAGAACCATAGTGCCATAGTGGTTATAGAATAACTCATTTAGGTAAGGTATGTTTTTTTAAGTTCCCCCTACACAGAGAAGTCACAAAAAATAATTTAAATGGGCATCTCATTAAATTTGAACAATACAACATCTCATTTTATAGAGTAAATTATAACAGTCTGTAAAATATTTCAGATATTTTTATTCTTAATAATATATAAAATTCAATTATTATGGGAAGTTTATTCTGGATTTTGAAGAGTGAGCATCATTCTCTTTTTTTTCTGGTATCTCTACTAAGTAACAATTTCCAATAAAACTTTCTGTGTTATTTTATTGAGAAGACTGGACTACTGACAAATTAATAAATACCATTTAACTTTGTTTTCTTGAAAATGTAGCATAAAAATTCCCTTGTTATATATGATGCACTCTTATTTAGCTGAGGGTTGACTATCTTCTGACTTCCCTAAATTTAAGACATATTTATTATTGAGTTTTAGGTGTCTGTGCTTTAGAGTGCAAGAAAACTTTAGAGTCATCAAGAGTCACTATTGTAGTAGAAAAAATTTCTGATTTGTATGGGTTTCCCACAACTTTATATTTAGATTCTTGTTTTACTACTATATTTAACATAAATAAGGGCACTTCCATAATAACAGCACAGCTTTTGGTTATACATCTTTATATAAAAAGAAAAAATGTTTAATTACTTTGCCTTATTATTATTAAGAGCATAACTCGGTACCATTAAATAATGTTAATTTATATTTTTAAATTATGTCTTAATTTGACCTTATGTAATACATAGAGGCAATTAAATTATATAATTTAAATTATCATGATATGCAGATCCAAGAAAATAATACATTTGCATTTTATTTTCAAAATTAATTTTTAAACTATTTCATTATTCTGTGATTATGTGATACAATTGTGCATTTGCATATATAAAATATAAATGATGTTTAGAAAAAAATTGACCTACATTCTTATGACAAAGCTCTTCTGGCATAATAATGTTGAACTAATTTCTCTCTTGCTGTTTGCTTTTTGTCAATATACATTAAAAAATGTATCAACAGACCTATCATCAACAGACCTATCAATTCAGACATTTATGGCCATTATTAACTTTTCATAAGATGTGATATAACATAACGCCACATACTATAGCTAGTATATATAGTTGTAAGATATTATAGTATACAGTCTACATACTATGAATATGATTTATGAATGTTATTGTGACTGTTTCTATTTTTATTAATTTTAATGATAATAAATAAGCCATGCCATTCTCAAGACAACTTTTATAATGCATTTGATGTCAGAAATACCTATTTAAATCCAGTTTTAAATTGCTTAAGTATAAATATAAATAGAAACAATTTTTTAAAACTATAAAAAGCAATTTTGACACCGAATATTTTTTAAAACTTTATGTATGAGGGTTTGTATGAATTAAATAAATACGATGAAGATAAAAAGAAGTAGAATGTGTTCATTCGTGAGTTCTCCAGTATATTAAATTAGAATTTGACACTTAAGTATTTACCTGTCTTCTGAAAAAATTCTGCATGTGGGTGATTAAATATGATTGAGGTCCATTAAATTTCCCATAGACATTATGATATGATACTATTGATTAACAGTCACAAAAATCTGGCAATTTTTCCTGATTAAATAACTATTTTTAAAAATAATATTTCATAGGGATGGATATGATTTGCTTTGTCTTAAAAATTTCAGCAGTTGTAACTACAGTATGGTGTAACATATAATTTATTCATTGTATATTTACAAAAATGATCTAGTTATCATATTTATATTCATTCTAATATTAATATTTAGACAGAAATATTTGAATTGACTTGTTATTGTGCATACATTATATTTAATATTAAGTTACTTTCCAAATAAATGAGCTAGTCTGACAGCAAAATTAATAACTTAAAATGAATATAAATAAAATTCATATTGTTTAATACACAAAATATAGTTATTAACACTTCCAATCATTATAAACACAATGACATAAAATTTTATTTTTAGAGAACTGAGTTTTTCACTACATAAATTTTGCCATTACATCAAATGATTAAAGCATAAAACAAGTTATTTGAGAATATTTGTAGAAATACTTACCTGTACATGTGAAGAATTTAGATTCACCCACACTAAGCTCTACTTTGCTAAGTGAAATTGTCACTTGAAGAAGAGCTGAAAAGAAATATTTGAGTAATGATTAATTATTTAAACTTAAATTCTCAGACTTTATTATATGACCTACAAATGATACTCCTCATTTTTAAATTACCCATAAAGAGAAATAGTTTTGTAACATATGATATAAAAATAAAATGTCTGTTACATTTTATTATGTACTTCACAACCAGACCAAACACAGGACTTATTCAATCTAATATTTGGAAATGTATTTGTCAAGTAAGTGAGCAAATTTGATAGTCCGACAGCTGTTTCAGATTTACATGTTAGGTTTATATATGCTACCATATTGAGCAATAACTGAAGAAAACATTTGCCCAAAATTTGGAACTTTGTTTGAAAGAATAAATCTTAAACTGTTATTACAACAATGAAAAATATAAATTAACTACATTTTGACTATCTGCTAAAATATTTCCATGAAAGGAGGCAAACACAGGGAAGAGAGGGAATATTGCATAGAGAAAGGTAAATAAATGATCAGTGATTCTCACAAGATAAATAAGTTAAGCCATCAGAACAATGGCAATAAAACAGAGATATTCAATAAGATGGTTCTCAAATTTAAAATAAAACAGCTGGATATTTTAGAATTTTAGAAGATAATTAAAACTGTTTTAACACAAATTGAAAGATTTTTTATTTCTAATAGTATGATGGACACGACAGTGTGACTACTTTCTAAAACTTTGTCTCATGGCCCTTTGCTTCCAGAAATGTATACCTGAGCTTTCAGCAAAGTAATGGAGCTGCAAGGAAAAAATCAGGGAAAAATCTGAGAAATGGAGTACAAGTTGACACCGGAAATTTGTAGGTCATATTAACAAAAAGGTGGACAGATTGTACAGAGATAAAACCCAAATTTGTCTAGAAAAGGGGGTGCTATAGAACACCAGGTAACATTAGATCAAAATAAAATTCATCCTTAGTATAAAAAGGATAAGAATAAAAGCTCACTGGAAAATAGGTGATGACCAAGAGTGTTGTCTCTGCTGGCCTGCGTAAGGGGAAAATGTTCCCCTTTAAATAGATTAACCACATTTCTGGCATATCTCAGGTTTGGGGTTTTAACTATAAACATGTGATCTTTGGAAAGCCCCAAGCTGAGAAATTCAACTACAAAGCAGTGTCACATGTAGAGCTCAGAGCTAAGTGACAGAAGCAAACATAAATCCTCTCCAGAAGAATGACATTCATCAGCCCAGACTGCCCAAGATTTTTAAAAATGAAGCTCTCTTTAACCTAAATTCACATTCTGATATTATAAAATGCATGATAAAATAATGTACTGTGAGCGAGAGTCAGATGAAAAAAAACAATAGGAAAAGTAGACCACTAAATTTCGAAAAGTATAATTAGGCTAGGAACACGACATATGTTTACAATGTTTAAAGAAATAAAATGTGGAACCAAACGCAGGAGAAAGGAAGCAAATATTTATCAAAAAATACTTGTCAAACATGTTTACACTCTTTAAAATATGTGTCCTTGTATTCTCATCGTCAATTAATAAATTCCTTCTTTTACAGGAAACCTGTCTGGGAAACAGGCTGGGCTGCATTACTTTCTCCTTTCCTCTTTGTCGTGGGTCTCATTTTGATTCATAATGCCTTAATACTCAGTGCTTGGCACATTATAGAGGCTCAACAAGTGTTCAAGTAAGCCTAATATTTCAGAGATAAACAAGTTAAGAAAAGCACAGAAATTAGAAAGAACAGGAAGACAACCAGTAGAACCAAGAAACAAGAGAGTACTTAAAAACTATAAACAATGACAATTCCAGTGAGAATTCACAGAAGAGGACATTTCCTTTTAAGAGGTAACTAATACCCTTGGTGAATTTAGTGTATGTCTAATGGCATCAGCAGAGGCAAATTGCAGAAGTTAAGCAATTTGAGATTGCCCTTATAAGAAGCTTGAATCTAAAGAGGTGGACGCAGTTTGGGGGATCCACAATTCTGAGCATGCGGTTAGAGATTTTATAATTTGATGAAGGTTTGGGTATACCTATGTGTAGAAGGGAAGGAGGCAGGAAATAGGTAGTATGGCTGAAAGAAAAAGGGGAATTGTGATTCTGTTACTCTTTCTCTTTTCTTTCCTTCCTTTACTTTCTCCTTTAAGACAATATCCCATTTCACCACACCGATTACTTTTTCTCTTTGGATGTTCAGATTCCAAAAATCTAATCCTACAATTCCCAACTCTCAGCTTCCATTCAGTTGGACAGCATTAATTTCAAAGTTTCTATGTACAAAATGAACTCACTCCCATTTCACCAAAAAATGTTCATATTTCATTTTTGGTCACCATCAATCAATTTTCAAGAATTGGAGATATAATCTCTGAAATATCACAGAATACTTACATACAAGAATGTATGCATTCTTATTTCTAACACTCTTTCCCTAATAGATGAACTCATCAATTTTAATGTAAGGTATTTATTTTAATATGAGATAGTGATATATCAGATTCTAAATTTCTTTTTTTCTGATTTTATTTCTTCTTTCTCTTTTCCCATAGAAGTATTTCCCAGGTTGCCATACGCATACATTTGTAAAACTTTAACTTCACCTGCCTACTCAAAAGTATTCAGAGTGGATTTGCTGTATCTGATTAATTGATTATTATACAAATTTTACTTGAAAGAAAACTTACCTTCCCAAGTTTATTTCCAATTATTCCTTCCCAATACTTCTACAGCTATAGACAATGAATTAGTTCTGCCCCTTCTCCACTGACTCACACTTTCCCACCATTTTGCATTTGCTCAAACTATTTCCTCTGCTTTAATTTTCTTTTCTCACATCTCCACATGGCTGGCTGCATTCTATCTTCAAAGAAAAACTAAAGTCTCAATAACTTTGCAAAACATTCTTTAATAGCCCTATCTATGGTATCAACGAATATTTTTGATCAGGAGGCATTTTCACTAAATAAATGAAACTTGTCAATAATTATATTTAGTTCTTTACATTATTTAAATGTAAATTCCCAGAAGTGAAAGCTTATCACCTTGCTGTTGTTTCTCCTAAACTGATAATATATGAATATATGGCAGAATAACGTACAGACTCTCACCAAAGAGCTTATTGTACAGAACAAAGATAGTATTAACAATGTAAATTTTTGGAATGACTTCATTGCCTTAAATTGAATTTAAGTATATCAGATAGTTTGGGAAATGTCTGCCAATTATTACTTAAATAATTCTCACCTTTGACCTTTGGCATATTTTGCTTTTTTAAGGAAGAGTTTATAGAAAAGACAGACCTTGAAAGATACAGTCACTTTAAGTTAATTACAAGTCTGTATAATTTTTGCACTGATTTTCTGATGGGTGTAATGAATAACTTATGTTCATTGTAACAAAATAAAATTGAGCTTAAAATTAGTTAATTTATATCAAAATACTTGGTTAATTTTCATTTAGTATAAACTATCAGTTCACTCATAAATCAAGACCACATTTTTAATGGACATTTTGATGACAGTGCTATAATTTAGGTATTAAAAGTATATAAAGAAAACACATAATTCTCTAGTCTAACACACTTACCAAAGGCTCTAATTGATCTCTACAGCTACATTAAAATATATGCATGTTAGGAAAAATATGGAGAACTAAAATTTAAGAGCAAGTGTTAATCATTGCTTTAGTTATTTAACATTCAGAATTTCTTGTGACCACACTTGACCCATGGCCACCTCCAACAGACTCATCTTGGACTCAAATGTCAAAAGAAAATAATTTCCTAAGGCCAAAAGTTGTGTTCAGAGAAAACTGGACAGAAATGATATATTTAATATCTATTCAGTTAATATATCCATCATTTCTGGTGTTTCAATTTAGGCACAAAGAAATGAAACTAGATAGTGATATAGTTTTTTTCATTTAAAAAAAACTATATTAAGCATTTCAAATTAAAACTTCTGTTTAGGATTGGGGTTTGAAAAATATCAGTAGCATTCACAAATACTGAAAAATCTAATTTTGATGTTTTACTCTTCTTATGTATTTAGAATAGATATAATGATTTTGAAGAAAACTATAAAGGATATAATGCTACATAGATTCACTTCACATAAGGGGCATTATCTATTAAATAATGGTATTACTTATAAATCAGTCAATTGATTATATTTTTGTATTAGAGTTGTGGTTGGATAGTCAAAAATACCAGTATCTTCATGAGATTTTTACTTAAGGTAAAAAAAAAAAAAAAGTTTTTAATTCAGACTGCAAAGTAGAGCCATGATAATTATATGTTCTCTGTGAACTAGTCTCAAAGAAATGCATGTAATATCAATCTTAAAAGTAGGCATAGGTAAATCAATTTTTTAACCAAAATCAGTATTTATTGACTATATTCATTTTGAAAATTACTCTTTTAAATGCTATGGTGTATAAAAGTAATAAGCCATAGTTCTTATATGAAGGGATTTACAATTTATTTGTAAAGATGAATGATAAAACAAGATAATGTATATCAATTATAGCTATTATGAGTTTTACAATCAAGAAGTCTATATAGAGAGAAATAAAACTTAAATAAAAAAGGTCTGGTAGGTATTATAATAAAGAGACAGAAAGAGGACATTCCAGGTCTGGTAGGGCAAAGATGTTCAAGGAGCATTCAAGGAATAATGAGTAGATCAATATAGATGAGGTTGGTCTCATGTAGAATATTAGCAATATATTATTATTGAAGGAATAGTTATCTGGGATGGCTGGTGGCAAATAATATGAAAAGGTAGGAATATACGTAACAAAAAATAAAAAATAGGATTTGTCTCTATTCTCAATTAGAACATTAGTGATAAAGAGAAAAGTAAAAGATGTTAAGCTTTTCTACTTGGGTGAAACAAGGGTTATCAAGGTGAAAAAGTATTTCATAAAAAGAGCAAATAGAGGGGGAAATATGAAGTAGTAATTTATTTCATAAATGAAAATTATTTTCAAAATAGAACATAGGCAACATATTAACAAAGGTAACTGCTATCATAACAAAGCTTAAATTAATATGTATAATTTAAGTAAGCATGCAGATCAAATAGCAGATATTCGAAAGGGACTTTCTTAACTTACGGGAATATAATTACAATGAAGCCACTGGCATTTTTAAATTCAGTCAGGAGACTAAGAGCCCTTTGCAATTTGATACAACATTTAACAGCAGCATTTCAAGTGGCCAGTTTATTATCTGCGGAGATTCAAAAACTGACAACTTAATCATTCTACTGCGTGCCTGACAGAAGGCAGAGTTGTATTCACTTAAAATTCCAACAGACATACAGAGACAACTTAGGCACTGATTTTTCTTGGTACAATGACTTCCAACACTTTTTAAGCAGGCTCTTATTTTCCCTTGGCCTCCATATCAAGGGACTTAAGAGAACTAAGGAATTTACATCATTATTATAGAAACTTTCGAGTGTTACTCATAGGTCTTTATAAATTACTGATAATACAAAATTACTGATTCTATAAAAATGACTTTCATTTTTAATATAAATGAATTTATACTAAATTTAGTAAGTGACTTTCATTTTTTTCATTGAAAATATATTTTAAAATTATATTTTCTTTGACAGAATTATGCACATAATTATTCACATTTTTATTACTGAATTTTCATGTCTGTGTATTACAATGGCCTAAGTGGGTTATTAGGTTTTGAAAATTGCCACAATATTCAAGAAAATTCAGAACTTTTGGATCATTTAAATCTGAAATACTCTACCAGCAAACATTTTAGGAAATTTGATGGCTGCGAACATTTTATGAAAATTGTTTTTTTAAGAAATTGTTTCAGCTAAGTTTACCAAGAAGACAAAGTTGAAACTTCTTAGTGTAATTTCTCTCCACTTCCATGATTTTTATATTTATCCTCAAATTTTTTCAATCTTCTCACCCCAAGTTAGGGAAATAAATGTGTCAGTTGCTAGTCACCTGATTCCTTTTAAGAACTACTAGTCTGCCTCATTAATGCTTCTCTTTCTATATGCCCATTCTTGTCAAGCTATAGACACTGTATAATCACATTCTTTCTAAAAAATAAAGAAATGAAATCAATGAAAAAGAAAACAAAATAACCAATTAATATAAAAAGAAAAATTGTTCTCTTGCTTATTTCTCAAATTACCATGGTGTATTCTACTTGTCTTCATTACATATTTTCCAAAAAAAAAAAGAAAGAAAAATTCTCCAAATCCCTAGTCACTATTTATTCTGTATATTATGATTACTTCTGTCTTCTCCATTCAATGCATGTTTGTTTTTTCCTATGGTCAATCACAAGCTTTTAATTTT
>NW_011888819.1:6912963-6930549 GCF_000151845.1 Pteropus vampyrus
AATCTCTTTTCCCATAAAAAATAAAAATATTCAAGATTCCACCTTTCCTCTCTGAAATATAAAACTCATAAAATCCAACTTACTTTTCCTTTAAATATCTCTCAAATCTGTTTCTGTTTTCCATGCTTGCTAGCTTTGTTTTATTTCTCACTATTGTTAGCCTGGTCTGGTGAGCTGTCTGGAAAATTGCACAAGGTGAGGTATTAGGATTAGGATTCATCAGAAATATCTGAGGAAGTGCTTGTGTGTGTATGTTTCTGTTGTATGTGTGTATTTTTGTTTGTTTAGTTTTGAACCCTCCTTGAAACTCCAATCTAACATATCTGATGCAGGACCTGGGATTTTCTTTTTAAAGCAGTTTCCAGGTGCCAACCAGTGCTACTTATAAAGTGGTCCCCAGTGGTCCAATGCCATATAACTCAATTAGGAGCTTCTTTTTTAAAAAGGAATCTCAGTTTCCATTTCATACTGACTGAATTACAATCTACAATTTAACAAGATCCCAGCAGGTCCATGTGCACTTTAAAATGTGATTAGCAGGTCTATGGCCATGCCACCCTGAACGTGCCTGATCTCGTCTGATCTCAGAAGCTAAGCAGAGTCAGACCTGCTTAGTACTTGGATGGGAGACCACCCAGGAAGACCAGGTGCTGTAGGCATTTAAAAAAATAAATAATTAAATAAAATTTGATCAGCACTGGGTTATACAGTGACAATCCCACATATTTATCATTCTGTAATATAAATATACTGCCCATTATGTATAGATAAAACCCAAACTCCCTCACATGTAACATGTAAAATCTTTCACAATCTGGCCATGATCTGACTTTACTCAATTTTATTTCCTGCCAGTTTCCAGGTATGGAAGCAAAACCAAATCAAAATAAAGCATACAGAATAGTTATACTACCAGGAAATTTTGCAAATAGGTCCCACTTTCCTATTTCTTTATTTTTGCATTGTTTTCCTTATTTAGTGGAACCTTTCTCTTTTTTTTTTTAAATTATAACTTTTAATAATTTTTATTAAATTCATTGGGTGGGTGACATTGGTTAATAAAATTATATAGGTTTCAAGTGTATAATTCTATAAGGCATCATCTGTACATCACATTGTGTGTTTACCACCCAAAGTCAAATCTCTTTCTGTCACTGTATATTTGAGGCTCTTTACCATTTTCTGCCTCCCTCTCACCTTTCTTTCTCGCTGGTAACCACTATACTGTTGTCTCTGTCTATGATTTGTTTGTTTGTTTGTCTTGTTTATTCATTGGTTTGCCTTTCTCCTTTTTCTCATCTCAGGCCCTGCCTATCACTTTCATTAAAACTTACATGAGTCCTCCGGTCAGCAAACCATACCTTTCAAAATATCCTAAAATCCTATAGTACTTTCTCATAGAGCACTTAATGCATCACATTAAAATATTTAAGAATTTTATGACTTAAATAAGCAAAAAATTCATTTGCATTCTATCTGAATGGCATTATAGTCCCTTATCAAGTTCATTTAGTGCTATTTCCCAGTAGAAATTAACACGCTCAATTTTGTTTGCATGCCTATTTCTCCACTGGACTACATGCTATTGGAAAAAATAAGTATACCTTATTCATCTTAGTCTGTCCACCCAGCTTATGATCTGAAAAAGAGTCTCATGCCAAAATATTAGTGCATAAATGGAGTGATACTATTGTAAAATAAAACAAAAAAAATTAAAATATCTTTCCTTGAATGTTTCTATTGGTTGAATTCAATAAAAAGCACTTTTAAATCATTTTTTATTCTTTGTAGACCACTCTATTTTTGAAAAGCATGTCTTGCTAAACTCATAAAAATTTGCATAATGACATATTGTGACTTTGAGTAAAAAGTCTTGCAACCTGGATTGTGTGATTGTTCAGTAATAGTGTGTATGTGTGTGTGTTTGTGTACCTCAGTCAAGACATGTATTTCACAAGTGAACGTAAAATATACAAAAATGCCATCCAAATGACTGGTACTCAAAAATTAACTGATGTTAAAATTAGGCAATGTGAATGAAAAGAAGAGCAAATCAGGTTTAGAAATAAAGAAAGAGAGAACTAAAAGTGGAGATGAGATCTGTAAGGGAATGTTAAAAAATGGTGAGTCTGGAAAGACCATAATGAGGAGGCAAGATATTTATAATCATTACACTTTCATCTGTCATTGAAACACAGCACTAAGCAAATCTTTAAAGACCTGGGCTTACTAAAAAATTAAAATGAATACATATTAAAGAGAAAATGTGTGTGACATAACGTTTATGCTGATTAAAAGATATATATATTTTGTTTTGAAAACGGATATGATTTTTCCTAAAATACATTGTTTAAAATTGAATAGCATATAATATAAGCTTAAGGTGATATAGAGGTTGCAACTCTAAACATAATTTAAATATACTTTAGTGCATAAATGCTCATCAAAATAGTTTATTAATAAAAGTAAAAGAATTGTGATACCTTAATATTTATAAAACAGCAAACATCTTTCTATATTTTAATTTTAAAGTCAACTTTTTCATATATCACTTAATGTAAATAAAAGTAGAAAATATCCCTTTATGCCAATTAGACCGAGGAATGTCACCTGAGTGATGAGTGAGGCAATCTGTACTTAGGCAGTAGTTAGGCCTTGAGTCCATTACCAGACCAGGAACAATTCGCTCATCATTTATTTTGAGTGTGACATTTAATTAAAACTAAAAGCTCATGAAGAGACAGCTAAATCCAAGTTCTACACCAAGTCCAAGTTTATTTCAACAGGCACCACTTAGACATGTAAGTTATTAGCTGCCTTGATAAAACCAGCACAGAACATCCTGTAAAATTCTGAATCACTGTTCATACTATGAAATAATAAATTAAATTAAGAGAAAGTGTTTGCATTGGGCCTAATTCCTAAATCTCTGGATGCTGATGTAAGTGTTTTGTCTACAAGTGTGTGGTGTTCGTCTCCAGATTAATTAGAAACACTAAAATGATGGACCAATGAAAGATGCCATCTTTAATGTGAGAGTGTATTAATTTCATCAGCTCAGTGCAAATCAAAATTATTATAACATAAGAACTGTATGATATAGGGTCCAAAATATTTCTATAGAAGTATACTCCTTTAAAATAAATAATTTTAAACAAATAGTAGAAGGCATATGTCATTATTTTTTAATAGCACAGGATAACAATAATTACTAGAATAAAATGTGCAATTATTTATTCATTAATTAATTGGTTCACTCAAAAACCATACATGGAATCATTGAGTAGATTTGCTTGAGCACATATACTAAGTTTGCTGTTATGTGATCATAGAAAAATATTTCACCAGCCTGAAAAATTCCCACCTTTGTGAAATTAGCAATTTACATGTTTTAAGAAGTCAACAGATCTGTTTCTTAGCCCTCTAAATCAGTTGGAGGATAATTTTATATTACAGCCAGGGACATTTATGTTTAATATAAAAGATTGCAAAGAAAAACATATTTTACAAAAAAATTATTTTAATGCATTCATAGAAATATGAAAGCCTGAGAAGTTTTAAAGGAGCAAATTAGTTTGGATGGTTAAATATAGAAAAACATTTTTTTCAATGGAAGCATTTTAGGCATTTCAGAAACTTAGATTATTATAGCTTGAAGGTGCCTATAGGATCTCTAGTCTAGCAATTTCAGGTACAGGTAAGGAAAGGGGTCCTGAAAGCTTATCTGTTTATGAAGACCCCAGGATAATGCAGAGGTAGATCTGTGCTTAGACTACTAAGTCTCAGCCTGAACTAACAACTTTGGATCTCCAAAATACTTGATGCTATCTTGTTGAAGAATTTTAGTGAAGGAACAGACTGGATAGCAATTCAGAACTGGGAAAAAGTTGACGGGAGCAATCCCTTCCAGAGAGGAAGAGAGTAGACAGCCTTCCCCTGTTCCATAGAACTGAGTGAATCGAAAGAGAGATGCAAATCAAGGAGTTGCCAGGACTCACTGTTGTATAACACGGCTTCCTAGTTTGGGCTAAAATAACAAAGTGAGAGGTTTCCCACAGGTTGAAAGGAAGGCTAAAACCAGTGAATTGGACCTCACGATTTTCTGTGGCTCTGTGTGTGAAGATGCTGAAGCAACTCCATAGATGGTGATTGTGCATCAACCTGAGGTAGCAAAGGAAAAAAAGTCAGTGTAACATAGTAGAAAAGAGAACAAGAGTCAGTATTATAGTGTTATCTTTAACTCCTTTGTGGGTGGGGAAGGTGTAATGTCCCAAAATTAACACGTGTCTGATATAATAGAAAACAGTTTTGGTCATTTGGCTTGCTGTGTGTGTGTGTGTGTGTGTGTGTGTGTGTGTGTGTGTGTGTGAATAGGGGTTCCCTGGTGGGAGGTAAGTGACTAGCCTTGAGTCATATATCAATCAGGTGACAGAAAATACAGGTTAACTCTCAGAAGTTGTCACTGATAGCAACTAAGTTGGACATGAAGCAGCATGAGAGTCCCTTGTCCCTAACAAAGTCATGGGTACAAAGCATATATTCATCAGCAATTTCTCTGAAGACACCAGTTCGAGGGGGAAAGAATCCCATAAGAGCCCGAACTTCATCTAAATCAAGGTCCAGAGGGTGAACATGTACTAAAGGTCCTTTCCAGTACCTACGAGCTGATATAAGCAGTTATTTCCTCTCTATCAGGCATACAAATGCTATCTTGGGAAGTGAATAAAATATAGAAATGGGAAGAAACCAAGATTTTGTCTTTGGTACACCCGTATATATAATGCAGGCATAATAACAGTTGCTACATTATATTCGTGAGGATTAAATGAAAAGCATTTAAAACAGTATCTGACGCAAGTATGCAATAAACGTTAAACACTGTAATTGTAATCCTTCCTCTTAATTAGCTTTGGAGCTTCCCACAAGGACAAACTTGGTATCTTTTCTGTTTGTTTTATATAAGAGAACTGTTCCATGTTTGTACAATACTGAATTAAGACTGCCAATCAAAATTGTATTTCTAGTTTTTCTTTCCAAGTAAACTGAGAAATTCTTTCCTCAATCCAAATTTTATTGGAATGTATTTAAGCAAAATTTATTCACCTCTATCTTAATCTGTTCAGTCTGTTATAAAAAAGTACCATAAACTGGATTTATAGGCAAGAATCAATTATTTTTCACAGTACTGGAGTCTGGAAGTACAAGAACATGGCTCCAGAATGGCTGCATTCTGGCAAAGGCCCTCTCCTTGGTTTCAGACTGTCTATTTTTTGTCTTATCTTCATATGGTGGAAAGACAGTGTGAGAACTTATTGGGGTCCCTTTTATAAGGGCACTAATCCTATTCATGAAGGTCCACCACCATAACCCAATCACCCCCACAGCCCCCACCTTCTAACATCATCATGGTGGGTATTAGAATTCCAACATGTAATTTTGGGAGCGATATGAACATTCAGATCATAACAACTCCATCCAATAATGTTAACTACCATGCTAAAGATTTTCAGCATTGTCAAGACTGTATAACAGGCTGTAGAATTTGTTGACATATCCTTAAATTATACCAAAACTTCTGGAGCTCACATCCGTAATATATAATTATACCCTGGTGAAGGATAGGAAATGTAGCACAAAATTAAAAGTTTTATCCTTATGAACAAAAAAAAGCTATTGCCTCAGTCATTATTTGCAGAAAATTGTGGACAAAATGAAACATTTTATAATGTAATAAATATACCTGAAGTAACCAAATTTCTAAACCAATACTAAGAAAAAGTTATAATCATGTCAAAAGTGATTCATTTATGCCAAAATTGTATAATAATGAATACAATTAAATATTAAAGTATGTCATGTATTTCAAATTCTATCACATATAATCGTGACTCTTTCCCCAACTGGTCTCCTTAGAGAGTTGTTATTTACACATCAAGCAACAAACAAATGGGACAAACAGAGACTCATGGACATGGATAATAATGGTTACCAGAAGGTGGGGGCGGGGGAAGAGGGGAGAAATAGATGGGGTAAAAGGGGTCAAATATGTGGTGACAGAAAGAAATCTAACTATGGGAGATGAACGCGCATGCAATATATATGCCTTACCATTAAATTGTACATCTGAAACTCACTGGATTTCATCAACCAATGTCACCAAAAATAAATAAATAAATAAATTATAATAAAAATAAATTTAAAAAAGGAAAAGAATCGCTGAACTTGTTTTACATAGCCCTTGTCTGACAGCCCTTACCTCCGATTCCTTACCTACTCTTTGACCTTCCAGAATTAGGTCGTCTCTTTGCTTCCATAGCTTCTTAAGCATACAACTTTGTCTAATTTACCACATATTGGAGAGATAATTATTTGTATATATGTCATAACTGTAATTAGAATGCAATTTGTACTAAAAAAGACAATGTCTTACTCAATTTATAAACACCCTTGGAACACTGCCGACATTTACTATATCTCTTACATAATAAATACATGAATGAATTTTTTTAAATCAATATATTTAAATCTAAATTTCTCAAGTAAAAAGGTGCAAACACATTCCCCACCTCCAATAGCCAGGAAGGAGAGGTACCTATTTTACTTCCATTTTTAAAAGATTTTTCTAGAACCAGACCATTTTATTTGAATGTAGGTCAAATAATTAAACTAATATATCTGAATTTATAATGTTTTATTGGTTGATTGCAAATAAATATGGTTATTACTGTATCAGTGAATTATATAATAGGCTTGAAGACCAAAATAACACTCTCACCTATCGATTAGTCCTTTTCGTTTAAACCTACTACATTTCATGCAACTGAGTTGGTTGTGTGAATGACATCATTCTTTTATACTGTAATATTTTGTGACCTATCTTAATTTTAACAGAAGTGAAGAAAGAGTACTACTAACACATATCAAATACATATATTTTAACAGTAAAAAAATACACTTCCTATTAATCATAAATAATGTTCAACCTTATCTACCCAAGTTGCTTTTCAGTATAATTAAACTTATGTGAATCTATCTCATACTTGAAAAGCACTTGTGCTTTTTAAAAATTTTATTGTTATTAATTCCAAATATACAATACATTGGTTAGACATTTATATAGTTTATGAAACGATCCTTCGAATTGCTCTCTCTCCTCTGGCTCTCCACCTAGCCATTCCCTTACTGCTGACTGCATTCCCTATGCCATGCTCCCCATTCCCATGACCATCTATCAACTACGAATGTGTACTTCTTTAACCCTTCATCCCATGCTCCCTAAACATTATCAATTAGTCCTTTTAGACACCAGTCTGAGTGTTCAGGAAACTAAATGGAGTCCCGAAAATGAAACCAAACCAAGAACATGTATCTAAGTTTTACCCGATTCAATAACTGGAAGTTTCCATAAGTGGATGGGTTCCCATCTCTACCAAATATGTGTGAGTATAGCTGGCTCAAAAAAGTCAACAGTTACATGTTCTTTTCCTACATCTCTGGATCCAGGATTCTTGATTTTATTTTTTTGTATCATTCGATCTCATAAAAATTTAGAAGACACTATTAGAATTTTTGGAACTCTTATAGTTTCAGATGACAATAAACATGCTCAAATTATAGCCACAAAGATTTCATACTCCATTTTCTCTGGCTTCAAAGGTTCCTGAAGCATCCACCTCTCATCTAGAATGTAAGACAAAACTATGTAAACAGTTTATTTCACTCTTTACTTAACTGATGGAAGGAAGTATTTGGCTGTCAATTCTGTCATTACTCCAGTGACCAGAATTTGTGTGTAACCTCCAGAGAAATTTGGTCGTATTCCAATTCAATCCATCACTCAATGTTATAAGTAAAAGAGTTTAAAGTTTAATGGCAATCCAAGACAAGTGGCTTCTTTTTTTCCACGTTGATTATCTGAAAGCCTAGAAGAGTACAAGTTCTCCAACACAGAGAAATCCTATAATAATAGCTCCTTGGACTGAATATTTTAAATCACTGCAGAGTTTTAGTCTACCTTAGCAGCTTGATTAAAAAGATGGATGGCTGAAGGTCCAATTCAGAAAGCAAAAGAGGGAACACACCATGACCTCATTCTAAGGTACCCCTGTGCTCTTAGTAAAGGAAAAGAAGACTTTTTTTTTTTTTTTTCCCCCAGTGTGGCTGGGTACACACCATTCAAGGTAACCACCCTTTTTGTAATGTTTCATGAAACTGAACTTCCAGGGTATGTAGAATCTTCTCTGGATGGTAATCACAGATGTTTCCAATACAGAGAAATGATTCTTTTAGAGGTTCATTAACATGATAGTACTTCAATCTCTAAACTGAAGACCTTTGATATACTTGAAATATGTTATAAATTGTTCCTTAGACTGAACTTGTGTGAGTTTCTGGTGTTTACATTTGGATCCATGGCATTCCTTAAAAAATACATGATTAAATAAGTGGAGGTTTACATCATCAAGAAGTGGAGGGGATACTGTATCCCAGTATCCAATTATGGGAGACTACAACAATTAAGGGCTTCTAACAGTTCACTGAGTTTTCAAGAGCATATAAACAGTCTGTCATCCAACTCAACAGGTAAAATAATGGACCTTTATATGCAACGAATGAGACTAGTCTGGCCCCCAGTAACATCTATGGTGTTCTAGTAGTTGAAATGCATTATTTCTGTCCCCATCCTAGTCTACCTTGCAAGAGACTGGACACAATGTTCCCCACAATGGTCAACTGTTGAAATCCTGCCCCTCAATGTGATTGTAGTAGGAAATAAAACCTTTGGGAGATAACTAGGTCATGAGAGTAGAGCCCTCATGATGGGATTAGTGCCCTATAAAAAGGGACCACTCTCCCACTCTTTTTCCACCACATGAAGATATGACAAAAAGTAGGCAGTCTACAACTTGGAAAAGGGTGCTCACCAGACCAAACCATGCTGGCATCCTGATCTCAGACCTTCAGCCTTTAAAAATGTGAGAAATAAATGTTTGCTTTTTAATCCATTCAGACTATTTGTTATAGCATTCCAAACTGACTAAAATATGCCCTAACCCATTCCACTCTACATTACTGAAAATCTGGCTGTAAATGTGGGAATAGGTAGGCCCACATACCTCCATTAAGGAGGGAGTACCTCGGTGCTTCTTTAATTGTAGTGTCAGTCATAACCAGGGACCATGTTTGAGAGAAAACTTTTCAGTGAATTTATATGGTTGGGAAAAGGCACTTACTTGAAAGAGTCTGACACCCTGAAACTCTTAGGCCTACTGGCCATAATTTATAGTAGGTAGAACATAGCTCAGCCTAGGCCAAATATGTTGGCCCACACTCATTTAGCAAATATTCTGGAGAAACCTACCACATGCCCAGTACTACCGTAAGCAGTCAGGTTACCTCTGCGAAGAAAACAGTCAAGATCCTTGTCCTTGTGAAGTTTATGTTTAGCAGGTGGGAGACTGACATGAGAAATAAATTATATTTATTTATATGAATATTAAAATTATATTATTATATATTTATATATAATTATATTTGTATATCTTAATAAAGTGATTAGCGCTGTGGGGAAAAAAAAACAGTATTTGTCAAAATACTCTGACAGAGTGTTTTTGGTCAAATATTTCCAAAGGCATCCTATTATATAAGAAAAAACACCATCAGCTGAAGGATACAGTGTAATGTTAATAGCAGATTACTCTCTCCCTTTTGGCCTTAGTGACAGAGATGCAGGAGTAGGCAGAGATAGCTTAGGGGATTTATAGCATGGTGAAACACTGCTTGATTAAACATCTGGCCTTAAATCCTGAAAGGGAAAGTCTTTAAAGAACTACAACACAAGAGACACTCTTCTGTCTCTTTAATAAATAGGGCACACCTCAAAAGAGAAGTCTGGAAGATGCTGATAAGCTACAGCATGTTGCAGTAAAGGAATACATCTGATACCAGTGCTAAATCCCAAAAGGCATAAAGAGATATTATGATCTCAATATCAAATGACTGTAGGACACCAATCCTTCAGCTGTGTTCTAGCCATGTTGTCATTATCATTCTGATAGCTTGGAATTTAGTCTATCCAAGATTTCACCTGGAACTAAACTCGTTTTGATGCAAAAATTCTTGAAAACTTCTAACATTATATATATATGTTAACTATATACAAGGGACAGACTGAGAGTACACATGTTGAGAATAACATGTTTCTTTCCACAACAGATATACAAAACCAACCTTGACACAAATGGAGGACCTGCCACCTGACTCTTGTAATATCACTGAAGTGGTCCTCTCATTCCAACACCCCCATGCATACTTCATGTATATTTATGCTCCTTAGAAGTATTCTGCTTTGTTATAGCTCTTTACTCCAAATCTAGACTGGGCAACTAAAAAGTTAAGTATTTTGGATAGTAGAAGAGGGTCAAATTCAGCATTTACATGGTGAGAAGGCTGTGGTCCAGATGACTGGTTATGGTTTAAACATAAGCACTTTCTAAATGATGCTCCAGAAGGGGAAAGCTGAGTAAAAGGGTATGCCAACTGATCAACATGACATTTTCTGATCATTGACAAACATGACCCAGCTGGCATATAAAAATCCAAGCTCCAGTTGACTTCAGGCAATTGGCCCAGATTTCTGAAGGGTTATGAGTGATAAGGATCTCCGGTTTTGGCATCAGACTTGAATAAGATAGCCTGGCTTTGCCACTTAATTGCTGTGCTACGTCAGTTAGCTTTCTTGATCTCTTGCAGTTTCAGCTTTTTCATCTGTAAAGCCACAAATGAATAGTACTTATCTTATGGAGTTTTTCAGAGAATTAAAATAAATAATAATGTAACAAATTTAATGTAGTGTTTGACACATAGTTAAGAAAAATAATAAATAAGACAGAAAAAAATAAATGAACTGAACAGAATGGGCTGAATTGGTTTTTAGGCTCCTGAAGTTGAACCCTTGTTTTGGTACTTGCTTCTAATCAATGCTTTTGGTTTGACTGATCTTTATACTCTCTCCTTTTTGATTCTTGCACTTGGGCATCCTGCAAAATCTTGGATCTTATAATTCTTTGTGTTTTGAAATTTCTTGTGCCCACGGATGAGAGCCAAGATATCTCACTGAGATCTGATAATCACTAGTACCGCTGTCTCAGAAATCCAGACAACTGCCTTTGGGTCCTAGAACCCTAGTGCCTGGTAGGTTCTTGGTATCTATTAATTCAAAAGTGTATGCATTTTAAGTTTAAACATTTTCTAGAGATTTATTTTAGAAAGATTCAGTTAAATAGTATTTATTGAGGACTTACAATGTAGAGGAGTGATCATTCTACTCCTCTTCTACAAAAATAAACCAGCTTCGGTTCAAATTAAGAAATTGCATCCATACATCCACCTCATCTTTAATAAATGCTTGATACATCAGAAAATAAAATATTTGCACTCCATTAGGAGCTATTATAAACAATGCCATCAATAGATTCTTCAGTACTCAATGTTTCTGAACATTCTCTTTAATAACCAAAAAATAAAATAAAGTAAAATTTAAAAGAGAAAAAACATGACATGACAATTAATCTAATTAGTAGGGAATGTGAGATGTACCCACCCATATGAGATTCAAGGAAGAATGCGAGAAAAGTGCACGAGCACCATGCAACAGTAGTAAACAGAGAGCAACATTAATATTGAGAGACTGTGGTGAAGAGCTTTAGAAGAAGCAGTCTAATGATCTAGTTATTCAGCAATCAGAACTGGAAAGAAAGAAAAAATATCCCTAGAACATGGGAAGAATATAACCAAGAACACAGGGAGGAAAAAAGGCCATTTTCCAGTGGTTTTCGGTTCCAGGAGATTTGACAACCCGGGGCCAGATTGTGGTGATGCATTGAATGCCATGAAAATAGGTTGAACATCAACATATGTGTGAACCTTAAATGGAAGTCTTGGACCTGGCCGATTGGTAGGAAGGTGATGTCACTGCAGGTACAGGAAGGAAAAAAGTGAAAAGAGGAAGAATGGAAAGGAGTGAAGAAAAAAAAAGAAAAGTTTGGAAGTTTGGCTGATGCTTTTATTTTCATTTTGATTTTGGCTACTAGTTTATCCAATTTCTGACATGTTTAAGAATACGATAAGATTTTTTGTTTAACTGCTTGATATAAAATATAATTACTTATGCCATCAAAGATGTCACTCTTGTTTTATTCCTATTTCATTTTCGAAAGATTTTCTTGTGAAGATCTCTTGTGTTTTGGTATCTTCCATAATCTAAGGTGTTTTTAAATCATTTATACAACATATTTAGGTAGTTTGTAAAACAAAGGTGGTAAGATTCAGTGGTAGACAAAGTTATCTCTTAAGAATAATTCTAGCTAATTTATGTTAGAGAAAGAGCACTTAGCTTTTTTAAATGACATTTTCAAAAAGGAAAAAATCACACTGCATCTAATTCTTTCCCCATGAGAGAGACTTGCTGTGTCAGGTGTTAAGAATCACACACTTAGTTTAATCTAATTCTGTACTAATAAAGGCTATATTAACTCATAAACAATGAGCAATTATAATCATGTAATATTAGGATATCTGTAGAGAAAAACCTATGATCAAACATTTTTGTGTGAATTAAATATAATCAGGCCAGAAAGAGAATTGATTAAATAGTCACTCATACATCTAAGATAACTCTTACAATTACACAGGTGACACTTAATATACTTAATAATATATTCATATAAAAATAACATATTCACAAATTAAGTGAAAGTATGAAGATTAAATTTTCTATCAGAAGTTACACACTACTATTCTGTGGACATAGCACTAGAAATGTTTGGCCCACAATATTGTTTTTAAAAATGAATTTGAATATCTTCTGAGAAGTTCACACCCAGGTTTATGGAGAATCTCAGTCTTTCCTCTCTTCACTAATAGTTACCTGCCAGGGTATGTATATACAAGCATTAGACTTGCTGAATCATGCACTGCTTATTTTAATTACACTTTTGCTGCCGCTTCTTTTTTTTTTAATGTTAGGAAGAAAAAAAATTGATCATGAGTTTTACATATTCTTTAAATCATTCCATCAAATTCAAATTTTTGAAACAGGTGGCATATGTGGTTGTATTATATGAGAAGTTATCTAATTTTTTTTTTCCAACTTCTAATAAATGATGGAAGTAACGTTTCTAGGTACAGTGTGCAGCTCCCTCGGCAGGACTAAAGTGCTTGTATTAAATTAGATGCAAACGTGATTGTTCTTAGCATTTGTTTAGAATTTTGGAGACTCCAAGGATACAAAATCTCTTCCTTGTAAGCTCTGACTTGCCCAATTAGCTTTCAGTGGTGCTTGAAACTCCCACTTGAATTGCCTTATGTTGACCTGTCCATTTTAATCAACTTAAATACTACCTGGGAGAAAGATATATTAGCTATCACTTAGGCTCAAATTAGTCTATCTGAACCTATTACTGCACATTATCAAGCAGCACAAAAGAGAGCCTCAGGGCACCGGTTCTTAAAATCATTCAAATGTCAGACCGCAGAGAGGCATGGTATACTTGGTGGAAAACTATGTAATATTAATCCATTACTCACAGCCATTAAATATATTCAGCTGTATTAAATCTGATGTCAATTTATCCTTTAGTCCAATGTAGTAGGAGAAATCACTGATTTAAAGAACTTAATACAAGAAAAAATTCATTTATGAACATTTCATCTAATTTATATTTTAATACTTTTATAATATTTTATTTGCATAAAAAGTCTTGCTTGCTGCAAGGACACTATATTATAGTCCTAAAGAATGGTGGAGGCGGGGATGGTAAGTTTCTAAAGGGTGTTGATGGGGTGGTAAAAAGAAAATACTCAATTTTTTGACACTTATTGTCAGTTAGAGAATAAAAGATACTCAATTTTTAAAACATTTATTGTCAGAGCATCGCCTTAGTAAAAAATTGTTGGGAAACAAAGAAAATACTACTTTACTGAATGTACACATTAGACACCTCTGAATTTAAGAAATGTGAAAACATGTTTCTAATATAGCTAAGGATGGAGATCCTAATGAGGAGCTTCAATTATTTCCCCTAGTTGGCCAAAAAAGGAGGAAGGCTGGAGGCGGGTACATTTTTGGTACCTTGGGAGGACAGCAGCTCTTGTGAACCACAGTTCTACAGAATTAAGCTGCAATGCTCTAAGGCATCATGTGCAATGTATTAACTCCTCTCATGTGCATCAAGGATGGCATTAGCTATGTGCGATGCTTGAGAGAATTACTCAAAATATTTTCTATAAATCTTTATTCTCTCGTGGAATCCCAGATGAATGGCTGTAGTATGGGACAATTGAAGAAGACTGGTACAAATGCAGGAAAAATCTATATTCTTTTATATTTACCTCCTAGATAACATTACTTCTATGATTTATGGTTATTGTTGTTGCTGTTATTATTATTATTGTTATTGTTATTATTATTAATCACATCATTGGAAAAGATAAAGGGAACTAGAAGATCAGGGAACATTAAAGCTTTGTCAGAAACTAGCATTACCTGACCTTTAAGACATTTTCTAAGTCAGAGTTAAACAACACAGCAGATAATTGGATATTTATTTTAACATCTCAAAAGTTTTTTCCAAGAAGACTACATGCTGTTATTTAAGGTACAGTGCAAGTTTAATCAATGTCTTATGGGTCTAATTTGACAGCAAAGCATTCTGGTAAATTAAGAAAACTGTAACCTTAATGGACTCTACACACTTATAAGGCAGTAAGGATTCTTAAGCATGACAGCTTGTCTATCCTATGAGTCACAGAATAATTAGAAGAAGAGCATGGAAAGATTATCAAGGAGAAAGTAAGGGTATTCTGTCTTTAAATAAGTAAATTGATATTCTTTAAACGGTGAAAGGATATTAACAACTAAATCATTAAAAGCACAGAAAGCAAAGTGAATTAGAGACCATAATTTGGGTTACAATTATACAACCATAATTTGGGTTACAATTATACAACCACGTAGTCTAAAGGAAGATTGCTGTTTTATAAGATGTCAAAGTCAAACCTCAGGGAGAACTAAGCAGATGATCAGCGAATCAGACTCTCACTTCCTGAGGATTTATACTCTAAAATAGAAATAATACTGTCTTTCTTCACCTCTTCACCTCAGGAAATTGACTCTATAGATGATAGATGATATAGATAGATGATGATGATGATGATGATAGATGATAGATAGATAGATAGATAGATAGATAGATAGATAGATAGATAGATAGATGATAGATAGAGATAGACAGACAGACAGACAGATAGATATAGATAGATCTCCCCCATGCCTCACACAAAACAAATGCCTTCCTCTTCCCATTCTGCCATTCTGTCACCTTTCTGTCTCTCCTTTACCTCCCAAACTTTAGGACTTTGAGTCCGTTTAAATTTTTAAAAAATTTTAAAAATATTTTAAAAATGAGAGAGAGAGAGGAAAGAGAGGGAGAGGAACAGAGAGGAAATAAAGCCTCCTGTGCAGTAAGGTACAGTAGTAGAAAAAATGTTTTCCTTTGTGTAAATCAGATTGAACCAGACAATCGAAGGAAACCGAGTGTGAATAAGAACAGATATGCATTTTTTCCCTACTTTATACTTTTATACTATTATTATACAGCAAAATGAATCTACATAGAGAAAACACTGGTTATGATACAAAATATGATTATACAGTGACTCATTTCATTCAACAAAGAGTTCTTCAGGGGATTAAAAATAATTCATTATAAATTACAGGATAGTTATAGTTCACTTGCACAGTAATTATTTTAGTAATACCTAGATAAATGTTCACTCATCAAAAGTACTGTTAGTGAAATGCAGATGTTCAGAAATAAAATAGATTTTAACATTTAAATTAAATACAAAGATTCATTTTGAATTTTTTTGTCTCTAATAGATTTTTCTTAAATAGTCAAACATCCAAAATCTCTCTGATTAACATTTTTTAACATCTTAAACACAGCTATAGAGACAGTGTGAAGGAAAGATGACCCATAATTCATATACTAGACACATACTATCTATGTGGCCTTAGAATTCTGTTGTATTCTAGTCTATGAATTTTGAACACATGTTTAACGTCTAAATAAATGTTAGTAATAAATACTGTAGCGAATTTAGATAATGGAAAATAGATGGTTAGACAATTTGATCACAGAAATGATAAAATCAAGCAGATAAGCTAAAGTGGCTTTGGCGGTGTCACTAAATGTATAAGCTACTATAAGTGCTAGAAATACCAGTTAACAGCAGTCATTTACCAAAAGTGTAAAGAATTATTTTTTCAAATTAAAGATTTGAACCAAATATTGAGTAAGGTAATTTTATTAGACTAATAACTTTTCATTAGATTCATTTTATTTCTTTTAATTCAATGTAATTATTGTGAATATCCAGAAATTACAGTAAACACAAAATAGATGAGAGAAAGCAAAAGCTTGCAGATTTATGTGAAATTGGTTATTACAAATAAAAATATGTGGTAAAATATAAGTTATAGAAAATAACAGCTATAGATTGTTATATTTATGTATGTATTTATAAACATTCCTGTAATAACATATCTTTCTATATAGAGTTATCTGTATCCTTCTATAATTCTACCTCTCTCTCATCTATCATCCATCTATTTATCTCTCATCTACCATACTATCTATTGATGGATATCGAATTACCCCAAACATGATAGCTTAAAACAATAAATATTTATCTCACAGTCTCTGGGATCAAAAATCAGCAGTGGCTTAGCCGAGTGGTTTGGGCCAGAGTTTTTCATGTGATTTTAGTAAGGATGTCTCCTGGATAATTCACTTCCAAATCACTAACACAGCTGGTGGTAGGAAATATCAGTTACTGGCTACATAAGCCCCTCCATAGGCTGCTTTTTGCCCTTATGACATGGCAGCTAAATTCCCCCAAAGTTAGGGCTCAAGAGAGAGAAAGAAAAGAGGAAGTCTCAGTGACTTTTATCATCTAGTCTAGCACGTTGTCATTTCAGTTCTATTGTATATGTCAAAATTGAGTCATTTAGTGCAATTCTAAAAGAAAGAGAATTACATTCCATTACTTGAAAGAACTATCAAAGAATTTGTGGGCTTATTTTAAAATCATTGCTTCTACCATCTATCTACTCCCATCTCATCTCCCACTGTCTATCTACCTACTTTCCTTTCTGCTCCACACCCCCTGTAGGCAGAACAAGAGAAAGGAAGACTGCAAATAAGGTTGTCACAGGAAAAATTCCTGAGAAAAAATGATATAAAATAAATAAATTATGAGCTCTGATACTTGAAGCATGATTTTGGGAGTGTGGTACAGTAAAACATTTTAGGCACATGTTTAAAGAGGCAAATTCTAATAATTTGGCCCAATGAAAAAGATACCCTGACCCATATCATCTTCATGTATCATCCTAACAATCTCACTGAAGAGATGGCATATCTAACTAACCGCTGGAGCTTTCTGCCATGTACATGTCTCCCTAGGTGATGAACCAATTTCTCATGAACACACAATAGTGAAAAACAGATGCTTATGCCAAAA
>NW_011888819.1:6931009-6935531 GCF_000151845.1 Pteropus vampyrus
CCTACTTTATACTTTTATACTATTATTATACAGCAAAATGAATCTACATAGAGAAAACACTGGTTATGATACAAAATATGATTATACAGTGACTCATTTCATTCAACAAAGAGTTCTTCAGGGGATTAAAAATAATTCATTATAAATTACAGGATAGTTATAGTTCACTTGCACAGTAATTATTTTAGTAATACCTAGATAAATGTTCACTCATCAAAAGTACTGTTAGTGAAATGCAGATGTTCAGAAATAAAATAGATTTTAACATTTAAATTAAATACAAAGATTCATTTTGAATTTTTTTGTCTCTAATAGATTTTTCTTAAATAGTCAAACATCCAAAATCTCTCTGATTAACATTTTTTAACATCTTAAACACAGCTATAGAGACAGTGTGAAGGAAAGATGACCCATAATTCATATACTAGACACATACTATCTATGTGGCCTTAGAATTCTGTTGTATTCTAGTCTATGAATTTTGAACACATGTTTAACGTCTAAATAAATGTTAGTAATAAATACTGTAGCGAATTTAGATAATGGAAAATAGATGGTTAGACAATTTGATCACAGAAATGATAAAATCAAGCAGATAAGCTAAAGTGGCTTTGGCGGTGTCACTAAATGTATAAGCTACTATAAGTGCTAGAAATACCAGTTAACAGCAGTCATTTACCAAAAGTGTAAAGAATTATTTTTTCAAATTAAAGATTTGAACCAAATATTGAGTAAGGTAATTTTATTAGACTAATAACTTTTCATTAGATTCATTTTATTTCTTTTAATTCAATGTAATTATTGTGAATATCCAGAAATTACAGTAAACACAAAATAGATGAGAGAAAGCAAAAGCTTGCAGATTTATGTGAAATTGGTTATTACAAATAAAAATATGTGGTAAAATATAAGTTATAGAAAATAACAGCTATAGATTGTTATATTTATGTATGTATTTATAAACATTCCTGTAATAACATATCTTTCTATATAGAGTTATCTGTATCCTTCTATAATTCTACCTCTCTCTCATCTATCATCCATCTATTTATCTCTCATCTACCATACTATCTATTGATGGATATCGAATTACCCCAAACATGATAGCTTAAAACAATAAATATTTATCTCACAGTCTCTGGGATCAAAAATCAGCAGTGGCTTAGCCGAGTGGTTTGGGCCAGAGTTTTTCATGTGATTTTAGTAAGGATGTCTCCTGGATAATTCACTTCCAAATCACTAACACAGCTGGTGGTAGGAAATATCAGTTACTGGCTACATAAGCCCCTCCATAGGCTGCTTTTTGCCCTTATGACATGGCAGCTAAATTCCCCCAAAGTTAGGGCTCAAGAGAGAGAAAGAAAAGAGGAAGTCTCAGTGACTTTTATCATCTAGTCTAGCACGTTGTCATTTCAGTTCTATTGTATATGTCAAAATTGAGTCATTTAGTGCAATTCTAAAAGAAAGAGAATTACATTCCATTACTTGAAAGAACTATCAAAGAATTTGTGGGCTTATTTTAAAATCATTGCTTCTACCATCTATCTACTCCCATCTCATCTCCCACTGTCTATCTACCTACTTTCCTTTCTGCTCCACACCCCCTGTAGGCAGAACAAGAGAAAGGAAGACTGCAAATAAGGTTGTCACAGGAAAAATTCCTGAGAAAAAATGATATAAAATAAATAAATTATGAGCTCTGATACTTGAAGCATGATTTTGGGAGTGTGGTACAGTAAAACATTTTAGGCACATGTTTAAAGAGGCAAATTCTAATAATTTGGCCCAATGAAAAAGATACCCTGACCCATATCATCTTCATGTATCATCCTAACAATCTCACTGAAGAGATGGCATATCTAACTAACCGCTGGAGCTTTCTGCCATGTACATGTCTCCCTAGGTGATGAACCAATTTCTCATGAACACACAATAGTGAAAAACAGATGCTTATGCCAAAAAAAAAAAGAAATATTCATGTTCTCAAATAACTTACAGGTGTCACACACACACACACACACATACCAGAGATGCAATAAACTGATATAAACATGGATGGATCTTAAGAATATCGTGCTAAATCAAGTAAGTCAGACAGAAAAAGTCAAGAACTATATAATTTCACTCATGTGTGAGATATAAAACAGAAAGCAATGAAAAAACAAACAAAAACTGATAGACATAGACAACAGTATGATCCTTACCAGAGGGAAAGGGTGGTAGGGAGGAGGTAGAAGATGGTAAAGGAAATCAAATACATGATGAGGAATAAGACAACCTTTGGTGGTGTACACATAATGCAATACATACATAATGTATTATAGAACTGTATACTCGAAGTCTACATAATCTTATTAACCAATCCCATGCCAATACATTTAATAAAATTAATTTAAAAATAAGTTAAAAATGCAGAGTGATAAAACTACAAAAGTTCATGGAAGTACAAAGGACTTAGTCATCGATTATGTTGGCAATGGAAGTAGTGAGCACAGTAGACAGTGAATGGTTCACAGGGCTGATAATACTTGATCTTTGTATAAAGAGTGAGTGATACCGGGAGGAAAAGCTATTTAGGCAGAGAGGATAGCAAAAGTTTGGAAGAATGCATGTGCATGGACTGTAGTTGTGACGAATGATATGGCTGACACATAGAAAAGTGGAGAAACATGTCAGGAGTGGTCCAAGATATTTCTCAAGACTTTCAATCTCCAGGTCACTACCCTTGCAGACTGTATCATCCTTGGATACTGGTTATTCTCCACTTATTTTAAATAGTAAGTTAACAAATTTTTACTTCTTCTGTAAAGTTCTGTTTTCACTAAAGAGGCACATTACTTGTGATGGAATCGATACAAGGGTGGAGTTCAGAATACAGTTAGTCAATGAAGTTGATAGATATCACAATAACGTACTTTAATAGAGCATGTCCTTATTTTTTGTTGTTGATGTTTATGTATAATTGTAATATTTAATATGGGTATTATATGTAAATACAATTCAAAACAAAATATTTAAATGGTAATTTTTCCCTGAAAATTTCATATAGGTCATAAAAAATAATCTAAGAAGAAAAATGTAGAAAGGTGCTTGAGAATTTACAGTGTGAACCGGAATCCACATAAATGTTGTATTTGTCTGATTTTCAATTTGTCAAATCTAAACTAACTAAACATTTCAATCATATGGTCTTTGGTGTTCCTATTCCGTCCAGTAAGTTTTTTACATTTCTTTTTTCTTCTATGGGGAAATAAAAAGTTTCCTTTCATATTAAAAGGAATTTATTCTTTTGACTGGCTAGATGACACAGAAAATAGGATATTCTCTATCCTTCTAAGACTTTGCATCTACTTTAATCTAGTCTCACCTTAGTTTAGGTAATCAGAAAAACACACTTTCTAATCTAGACCAGTGGTTGTCAACTCTGGGTGTATACTGGATCACCCAGGAAAGTTAAAAAACATACCAGTGCATGGGGCCCATCCTAGTCATCACAACAAAATTTGGGAGAGGATATAAACATCAAAAAGCCTTCCCTAGTTGATTTATATGTACATCTTGGAATTAGTGCCATAAGATAATGAAGACAGTTTTTGAACTCTCCAGGCCAAATTTTACTGATCATAAGCTCAACACACTTGAAGCAGATATAGGTCAATAGAGTGTTAAGCATGCAAATTGTTGTATCAAATCATAGCTTATATTAAAAAAAATTAAATCAGAGCCTCTATTTCAGTCCCTTAAATTACCTGAAATAAACACTTTACAACCTGGCAAATGCTTCACATGAATGGAGTTGGCAAGATTTTGGAGACAGCTTGTCATTAGAGCCCTCTCCACCATCTGCCCTACTGCAGTGGGGTAAAGCACATATGATTTGTACTGAGTAAATGTGGGTTATAGATTGAACTCCATCACACATCCTCGGGAAGGGTGGCCAAATTAATTAGCATATATGTGTTTTAATTCCATAATTTATTAAATATGGAAAGTAACAGCTACATGCTAAACACTTCATAGGGGAACTCAGACATTTAAGTAAATAGATTGGCCTATATAAACTGTGAAAATATAACATAGTATTTTTATCATCATTTAGAATGATGTAAAGGTCTTTTCTCACAAGCAAATCATTAAGAATCTATTATTGTTTTAAGATCAGTAAAAATAATTTCCAAAAGCAATGTTTTCTTTTTTTTAAGTCATTTTTTGTTGTTGTCATTGTTTTTCTCTGACATTTTAAATGTCAAGTGACTTTTTGTTTGAGACACATAATAGTCCAAAGTATGTTTGGAATTTATTAATGATACTGTATAAAAAAACTATTATAGTTCTCAAAATACTTCCAGATCCTTTATATAGGTTGGTTTAATCAAATCACTATAATATAGCTATCTAAGTGATCTGGTCTTAGCAATTTTAACTGTAGTACAATAATGCTAATGACACTGTTGTTTACAACAACCGTGATATATATGGGGTATGTATTTATGCCAAAAATTGTTCTAAAAGTTTTATAAAT
>NW_011888819.1:6935581-6940087 GCF_000151845.1 Pteropus vampyrus
TCCAGTAAGTTTTTTACATTTCTTTTTTCTTCTATGGGGAAATAAAAAGTTTCCTTTCATATTAAAAGGAATTTATTCTTTTGACTGGCTAGATGACACAGAAAATAGGATATTCTCTATCCTTCTAAGACTTTGCATCTACTTTAATCTAGTCTCACCTTAGTTTAGGTAATCAGAAAAACACACTTTCTAATCTAGACCAGTGGTTGTCAACTCTGGGTGTATACTGGATCACCCAGGAAAGTTAAAAAACATACCAGTGCATGGGGCCCATCCTAGTCATCACAACAAAATTTGGGAGAGGATATAAACATCAAAAAGCCTTCCCTAGTTGATTTATATGTACATCTTGGAATTAGTGCCATAAGATAATGAAGACAGTTTTTGAACTCTCCAGGCCAAATTTTACTGATCATAAGCTCAACACACTTGAAGCAGATATAGGTCAATAGAGTGTTAAGCATGCAAATTGTTGTATCAAATCATAGCTTATATTAAAAAAAATTAAATCAGAGCCTCTATTTCAGTCCCTTAAATTACCTGAAATAAACACTTTACAACCTGGCAAATGCTTCACATGAATGGAGTTGGCAAGATTTTGGAGACAGCTTGTCATTAGAGCCCTCTCCACCATCTGCCCTACTGCAGTGGGGTAAAGCACATATGATTTGTACTGAGTAAATGTGGGTTATAGATTGAACTCCATCACACATCCTCGGGAAGGGTGGCCAAATTAATTAGCATATATGTGTTTTAATTCCATAATTTATTAAATATGGAAAGTAACAGCTACATGCTAAACACTTCATAGGGGAACTCAGACATTTAAGTAAATAGATTGGCCTATATAAACTGTGAAAATATAACATAGTATTTTTATCATCATTTAGAATGATGTAAAGGTCTTTTCTCACAAGCAAATCATTAAGAATCTATTATTGTTTTAAGATCAGTAAAAATAATTTCCAAAAGCAATGTTTTCTTTTTTTTAAGTCATTTTTTGTTGTTGTCATTGTTTTTCTCTGACATTTTAAATGTCAAGTGACTTTTTGTTTGAGACACATAATAGTCCAAAGTATGTTTGGAATTTATTAATGATACTGTATAAAAAAACTATTATAGTTCTCAAAATACTTCCAGATCCTTTATATAGGTTGGTTTAATCAAATCACTATAATATAGCTATCTAAGTGATCTGGTCTTAGCAATTTTAACTGTAGTACAATAATGCTAATGACACTGTTGTTTACAACAACCGTGATATATATGTGGTATGTATTTATGCCAAAAATTGTTCTAAAAGTTTTATAAATATGAACTCAAATAAACCTCTGTGAAATATATGTATATATTTTTTTTCAGATTAGAATCGATACACAGAAGATAGATAACTTGTCCAAATTTCTTATAAACCCTTCACCAGTCATCACATTTTTTTTCAATGCCTACGGCACCTGGTATTACTAGGTGGTCTCCCATCCAAGTACTAACCAGGTTCGACATCGCTTAGCTTCCGAGATCAGACAGGATCAGGCACATTCAGGGTGCATGGCCATAGACAAGTCATTACATGTTACTGGGCAGAGATTCATCCTAAGTAATATGAAGATTCTCCATTGCCTCACAGGATTGATGTGGGAAAAATATGAGATGGTAGATATAAATATAAAAAATTATAAACTTCTATAAATAGCACAATTTTTCAGAATAATAACTTGTCGCTCAAATAAGATGAGATTTTCTCACAGACAATTCAGATAATCAATGATAGAACCAGAACCAGAATCAAGGTTAAATATAGTTTCTATGACACACATCTGTCTCTTGGGAAAAGTAAAAAAATGAAGTATCTTTTGCATTGGCTGGATATTCAGTTCAGTACAAAAATCAATTTTCTTTTGAGAAGGAAATTAGGTAGATTTAAAGGTTTTTGGTTTATAAAACATTTTAGGAAATATTTTAGCAAAAATATTTAATCTCATGTATTTTTGCATACTAATATTTTTAAGAGTTAAAGACTCCTAATCTTTTGAGAGAAAACATTTGTGCTTTTGCACATTACTTTTTTAAGTATGTATGCCACCACCAATGGGAATAGTTTATAATTCATAAAAGGCTAAAAATGTCTGTTGAGTACTTGACATAATCCCATTTAAAAGTTTTAATTTTAATTTTCCTTTTAACACTTTTTCAGTAGAGGCATTCTGCAACACTGAAAATATATATTTAGCTCAAATACAACTTCCAGAAGAAACAGAAGGTGGGAGATGGTATCGTGTAGGTCATGATATCTGTGTGTGTGTTTGTACGTGCGCACGTGCATGTATGCAAGAGACAAAGAAGGAGAGAAAATTAGCCACAGATTTTCTTAAGGCAATTGCTGTTTGGAAGAAAAAAATGTGAGATTATATAATACAATTTTTGTATATATATTTATTTATAAAATATAAATCACCTATTTATGCTTTTAAATTATTTCTGATCTTAATCTTTAAAATGCTATTCCATAAATGTATTTAAATAAAATCAAATATTTTATATATTAGAATATTTTCATTTTAAGTCTGCAATGTCTCTTAGGTATAGACTGATCAATGAGACAGTGTGCTTTTACAGCAGAAAAAATCCCCAATATATTGAGAATCAGTGTCTAAATTTTATTTCTACATGACCACTAATTGTATGACCACAAACACATCATATAAATGTTGTAAAGATAATTTAATAATTAGATGATCTGTTTGCTATCTGAAAATTCAATGTTTACAAATACAAAGCTTTACATTTTACTAATAGCACTCTAACACTGAACAATTATGATTTCTTTAAAGACAGATAATTAATTTTTATGAACACTTGCTGGTTTCAAAGCATAATAAACTATATATAGATTCTGGGTGACAGACTGCTGCCTCCTGTTTCCGCCATCAACCCTCTTAAAATTTTCTGCCAGATGTCTCCTTGGACGAGCATCGCCTGAAGATGGTTGTGGTGACATACACTCTTTTCCTTTTAATACAGAAACATATTATTTTTTAATATGCGTTGCAAATACCTCAGGGATAAATTCCTCGCTAACCCTTTTAGCATCGAGCTCGCTCAGTACTTCAATTTACAGTTTGTATAAATGTGTAATTTAAAGAATAAACGTTCTAGTGGCAAAGTGAAAGATGATCAGAAAGCTCTATGAATCTCTCTCTTTGGTGAGATGTCAACCCCCTCCCAGTTTATTGCTCAATAAATGCTGGCAACATTAGAAAATATTCTCATATGAAGTAAATTTGGAATCTAATTTCATTTAGTCTAATTGTATCTAGAGATTACGAATGCTTCCATTACCTGTTGTAATGACCCACCCAAGGGGAATTGCTCTGAGATTATGCCATGTGATTGAAGCCTTTATCAGTATTATCATACATATTTGAGAAGCTGCCACTTTGCAACTCTAGAAAATTGAGGTAAACAACTCCCTGAACTTCTAGTTGATTATATCTGGAAAAAATGGCCATCTTATTATAACTCTTTACAAGAAAGATTATCGCCCTAATGGTTGTTGCTAAAATGACTAAAGATTTAACCTTTTAAAAAGTGACTTAATGTAGTCTTGAATTGACAAATGTTAATAGGAAAAAAATAAAATAATTGAAACGCCCCAATTTTATTCAATTAAAAACAAATAAAACTTACTTTTAAAACTAAATTTACAACTCAAAACTAAAATGTTCATGGTTATACATGTTTCCATGATGTCATCTTGATCTGCTTTCTTATTTTCATATAATAACATATTTAGTCTTGCCCTACCTATAATCTCTATGTTCAAAAATAAATTATACTCCAGAATTAAAAGGCAGTTTGCAAAATTTCAAATGCACAGTGTCAGAACACTATTTGGCTAAGAAAATATTAAATTTAAGTATTATTTTAAAGAAAACAAAATGATGTGAATCAAATAGTTCTCATGTTTTGTTCTAATGATCAATTCTCATGGCAAACTTCTATAGCAAATGAAGGCAACCGATATCCATTTTGTGAATTTATCATGATGATGTAGTTTTTTAGTTTCAAGGATTGAAATACATTGAATAAAATATTTCAAAGAAATGGAAGATCCTTCAAAGGTCTTATCCTATTTTTTTAATATCTGCAATTCAGCATTTAATAACATTTAAATCTTCTAAACAATACTGTATATGAATATTGTTTTAAAAACTCCACTTGTCTTAAACCAAAACTTTATTGCAAGCTTCGATGAATGAAGTTTAACTATTTTTTTGCATTAATGATCTTTATTAGAATAAAAGAAGAGCAAGATGAATTTACCTTTTATTAAATTACCTTTAATAAATTACCTTTAATAAATAAATTTACCTTTTATTAAATTAAAATTTATTTAAAGGCAATTCTGAAATTTATTTGGAGAATGGTAAACCTTGAATTGATTACTGCCCAGTATAACATGTGCTCTGATGAAGGGGGAAGAAAAAACATAAAATAGATATTCTT
>NW_011888819.1:6940137-6946169 GCF_000151845.1 Pteropus vampyrus
CTGCCACTTTGCAACTCTAGAAAATTGAGGTAAACAACTCCCTGAACTTCTAGTTGATTATATCTGGAAAAAATGGCCATCTTATTATAACTCTTTACAAGAAAGATTATCGCCCTAATGGTTGTTGCTAAAATGACTAAAGATTTAACCTTTTAAAAAGTGACTTAATGTAGTCTTGAATTGACAAATGTTAATAGGAAAAAAATAAAATAATTGAAACGCCCCAATTTTATTCAATTAAAAACAAATAAAACTTACTTTTAAAACTAAATTTACAACTCAAAACTAAAATGTTCATGGTTATACATGTTTCCATGATGTCATCTTGATCTGCTTTCTTATTTTCATATAATAACATATTTAGTCTTGCCCTACCTATAATCTCTATGTTCAAAAATAAATTATACTCCAGAATTAAAAGGCAGTTTGCAAAATTTCAAATGCACAGTGTCAGAACACTATTTGGCTAAGAAAATATTAAATTTAAGTATTATTTTAAAGAAAACAAAATGATGTGAATCAAATAGTTCTCATGTTTTGTTCTAATGATCAATTCTCATGGCAAACTTCTATAGCAAATGAAGGCAACCGATATCCATTTTGTGAATTTATCATGATGATGTAGTTTTTTAGTTTCAAGGATTGAAATACATTGAATAAAATATTTCAAAGAAATGGAAGATCCTTCAAAGGTCTTATCCTATTTTTTTAATATCTGCAATTCAGCATTTAATAACATTTAAATCTTCTAAACAATACTGTATATGAATATTGTTTTAAAAACTCCACTTGTCTTAAACCAAAACTTTATTGCAAGCTTCGATGAATGAAGTTTAACTATTTTTTTGCATTAATGATCTTTATTAGAATAAAAGAAGAGCAAGATGAATTTACCTTTTATTAAATTACCTTTAATAAATTACCTTTAATAAATAAATTTACATTTTATTAAATTAAAATTTATTTAAAGGCAATTCTGAAATTTATTTGGAGAATGGTAAACCTTGAATTGATTACTGCCCAGTATAACATGTGCTCTGATGAAGGGGGAAGAAAAAACATAAAATAGATATTCTTAATCCAGAAGAGAAATCCTTTATTTAAACCTAACCTTGGGGCTCTAAGGTAAGCTAAAAGGTCATGTAAATGGATACTTTGTCAGAGGTTAGGAAATTGGGATTCTTATTTAAATAGGAATTAAAAATTCTACCTCTGAGTTTAAATGTTAGAAGAAATCGTAACAATGTCCATAATTATATCATATTTGCTATGTAGTATTTAAATATGCCAAGAGTTTTATGTTCCATCTACATATTGCCATAACTTAGTATAAAAAGAAGTTAAGCAGAACTTTTCTTCAGAAGATGTCATGATAAAAAACCTTAAAAAATTCCAAAACACAGTGACAATATGAGTCAATCTCTCAGGGCTCTCTGCAGGTTTAAATACTCTACTAAATGGGATGCCTGACTAATGAAAGGATTGTAGAATTAGGTAGTCATGCCCATTACAGCTGTATTATTTCTGTTCATTCGCCTGAAAATACCAACCAAGTATCTCCAGAAATAGGATTAAATATCAATCAGTAATTAATGACTTAAAAAGCAGAGAAACCAAGAATAGAAACATATATAATGAGTGGAATTCTAAATGTAACAGGTTTGGCCTTAAGAAAGAAAGGAAACAAAAATAGAAAGACAAGGACAATGAAAATGGATAAATATAGAGAAATTGTGCTAAATAAGGATCATATACTTAACTCTAGTTTTCTGTCTTAAATCTCCAACTTTGTTAAGTGCCTAGGTTAAAGATTCTTAATAATACTGTAAGTAATAGGGAACATAAGAGAATGTCAAATTTTATTTGTAAAATCCACACACACACACACACACACACACACACACACACACACACACACACACACACAGTAATCTTTGTGGACATTGCTTGAACCTGAGAGTTTACTATTATTATATATGGTTATTAGGTCATCTGATATGCTGTGGCCCAAAACAATGCTGACTAAAGAGTTCTATAAATACTGTAGTGTCATGAGCTTAAATACAAAGCTTCCAAGTTTAATAAATTTTATGCTGAAAATGCTTACAAAAGTGAAAAAAAATTATCTTTTAATAGTTTATAATAGTTATTTTATCTGAGCACTGTACTTGTTTTTTTAATAAGCTATCAAATTTCATAAATCAAGGTAAAACTACTAAGTATAAAGGTATATTATTTTGAAAATAGTTTTCTTTCATTTATCAAAATAAAATTTCATATATTAACAGCGCTACACATTCCTTAGATATTAAATCGACTAGAAAATATTTTTTCAAGAAGAACCACTGTTGAAAACATACAAAATCATTTTAATTTTATATCTTGGTGAGTTTATTAACTACCTATGTTGTATATCTATTATCTAGCTAAATTTTTATTTTTTAGATCTTACATAGCTACTGATGTCGTTGAGATCATGTCTCATAAGAAAGAGAACCTATGAAGATGGTTAATAAGAATCTTTATGTTTATTAAATATTAGACATCATAAAAAATAAGTTGATCTCATTCCATTTTACTTAAAGATGGATATGGGGAGATCATCATACAATAAAAATGTTATTTTTAACAGAGGACAATTGTTTTTAAAGCACACAGTTTTTTATGCTGTTTAATTTGCTTAATTTAGATTAAATACAATATTGTGGAGTACTAACTGCCCAAATCAAGATACAAATCCCTTTCATATTTATAAAAAAACACTAATAGCTGTAAAAAACATCCAATCCTCAAATAAGAGGAGTACATCTTTAATTTATTTATTAACTCAAATATATTTATAGATAAAAGTAAATTATCCACCATGGAAACTGAAACATTACACGATGTTTCAAATTTAATGATTTTATAGAGAATATAACACACACTTCCTCCAAATAACTAGGTGATATATGACTATGACCATTGCCAAAAGAGAGATAACATCTTATGGGATTTCAAAAGACAGTGGGGACTTTTTTATTAATTAATTAATTAATTAATTAATCTAATTTTATATATTTTTTTCTTTGACAATCAGGGAAGTTTCATGGAGAGCAGAATTTCAGCAGAGAGTAATGGAGAAAGGCCAAGAGAAAGTAACACTCAGAGCATTTACCTTCATGGTCATTTTACACATTAAGAATGGTGTTGGATGCATGACTTCACTTAAGCATTTATTAATTCTACATGTATAGATTACATACTTATGATATGCCAGGCAAAAAATAATAATTATAAACCTTGATAATAAGTACTTTACTATTACTATTAATAATACAATGTGAAAACAGCAGAGGCTATTGTGAGAACATATAAGGAAACTTCATCTAATCCAGTTAAAACAGAGGTTGATGGCAGGTGGTCGTAAGTGGTATCTACCTTAGATCTGAACGTACATTAGAAACTAACTGAACAGTCAGTAGTGTAATAGGAACTAAGTAAATGGATAGAGGAGTGGATTTTCTGCTGAGTTTGAACAGCTGGAAACAGCTGCAACTATAGTCAGTCATACCTCTATACTCTTTAATTACGTGAGTCAATTAATTCTATGCATTATGTAAACCAGTTTTACTTGAATTTTCTGTTACATTTAATACAAAGGGTCGTAATCGATTTGGAAGTGTATTGACCACCTGCACTCACACCATTTTCAGTTTATAGTTTTAGATATCTCTGGAGATTATCGTGATTAATGAATTTAATTTAATAGAATTTTTAGAAATAATGATGTGATCTAGGTTCATTTACTGATGTATTTTTTACATTGCTGGTCAATTTAATTTACATATAAAGTAATAAGTAGTTTGACACTATTCAATCAGAAAAGAAATAAATAAAATTATGTATTGAATTTTCTTGCAAACTTCTTGAAATGCTTTAATCCCAAGTATTTTGTACTTGTCAAAAACTAAAATATAAAATATAAAAACATTTATATTTCATTAAGCTCTAATGAAAATTTAAACTAGTAAAAATTAAAAATATTAAAGCTATTTTTATCTGTTACCAAAGCACATCAATATTGCTTGTTGAATCTTTTCTTTTTCCTGTATACCTGCCATAAGATTCTCTAAAACTAAAGGTATTTGAATAACTAAATTTGATGTCCTGTTTTGACTTGCCAGATGAATATGTAAAAACTACTTGAAAACACTTTCACTACAATATTTCACTTTTAAAACCAGAAAATAATATAGAGAATGCAATATCATAAATATAGAGAGTATAAAAGTAAATTATAGAACTAAAATATCATTAGCTGCAATTTACTAATGACTAAATATCTATTTTGAATTGGAAAATAATTGACTGAGTAATTTATTCATCATTCATTTAAGTTCTCAGCACAATAACAGCAATAATGACCCCCCCTGGTTAGGCATTTTTTGTAAGGTAATGACTATATGATCAAGAATCACACTCAGCTTAAAAGTTCCTACTACTCCAGACACTTATTAACTCTTTGGTAACTCTTAGACTAATGCTGGGTCATTAAATGCTGGAAAAAAGTGCACATATGGTTCACACCATAGATAATGTGCAAATGAGAAATGTCATCATTGCATAAAGTTATAAAATTGAAAATTGGCATCTTATTTTCACAGAATATTTTAACAGAAACTTTCTCTTGGGAATAAATCAACACTAGGAAGAAGAGTTCATTCATATTCTAGTTAATATTCTGTTCATATGCATATAAGCATTTAAAAGACATGTCAATACATATAGAATGTCTTTTCTTACAGAAGTCTTCTCTGATCCCCACTCTAAACTAAGTCAGATAATTTTATTATGTGCTCACATAATGTCTTGTATTTTTTCTATCATTGCCCATATTTGCTCATTTTATTTTGCTTGTTTTCCTTGTTAGATTATAAGTTTCCATAGGGAAAATGTTATATCTCATTGCACCAATCATAGTACCTCTCAGGCAAGATTCTTTTCTGGTACACAGTATAATATTAATATATAAACAGATAAATTACTACAGGAATTTCCAATATATATTTTATTCAAGTGGTGAATGTTATTTTTTTCAATATTAGTAAGTTTGCCTTAGGTTAATAAGAGTAAAATCTCTACAAGTATTTTAAAAACGTACTCCTTAATACTCCTTTTCTTTACTAGGGGTGTGGGTATCAATGGAACATTCATAATTAGCATTAATGAAATTATGCTTTAATGTGAAATAATGAAGAATGCATAATAATCTAAAATATTAAACCTATACATAATCATAATTTCATTTTCAATGTGTGTGAAAATTATGAACCTATGCATGCTATTAAATACAACATATATTTTCTATTACACTTCATAAAAAATTTTACTTATTTTAGAAGATCGGTTATGTATATTGATACTGTTATTTGGTATGGTCATCAGATTTAACTTCCATTACTAAATACTAAAAAAAAAAATTATTTCACAATTTATCATTTTGGAGGCTATTTCTACATATTAAAATTACTATAATCAAAATTACTAATTTTATGAAGAAATAAAACTTATATAACTTCTTGTGGGTTTACATTTTATCTGTAGCTGGTGATGACAAAACTTCATTTGCACACACAAAGTACATTAAAGAATTCCAATTTAGGTGCACTTGATATTAGTGTCCTGACTATAATACATACTTAATAGGCTAATTTTGATCCAAAAAATATAAATGCTGTATAACTATGACACCCTATATGAGTTGATCATTTCAAAAATAATTGGATTAAAATTTCTACGTAGAAGGAAAAAGAAGATATGTTAAAATGGTTTGAACTGATTCTAAGGAGCTAAGAAAAGTATATTTTTGACTACTAAAATTAAAAAAAAAAAAATGAAACCGTATTCTGAAAGGTATCTAGTGAGAGAACTCAGGTTTGAATGAGGTTAAACTGAAATGGAATTCACAACTGGTACTATAAGGAAAGCAGAAGAATGGTAGAATTCCTTAGCGCTATCAGTATGAAGTTTACATGGTAATAAAAGTTAAC
>NW_011888819.1:6947243-6949980 GCF_000151845.1 Pteropus vampyrus
ATGAATATCTATTATCAAAAAGATAAGAGATAATAAGTATTAGTAAGGATGGGGCAGAAAGGGAACCCTTGTACACTGTTAGGAATATAAACTGGTACAGCCATTATGGAAACAGTATAGAGGTTCCTCAAAAATCAAAAATAGAACTATTATATGATCTAGCAACACCATTTCTAGCAATATATCTAAAGGAAATTAAATCATTATCTCAAAGAGATATCTGTACTCCTATGTTCACACAAACATTATTCACAACAGCCAAGGTATAGAAAGAATTTAAGTGTCCTTTGAGTTGTGAGCTGATAAACAAAATATGATATATGGAATATATGTAACATAGATATGAATATATATGCAATGGAATATTATTCAGCCTTAAAAAAAAAAGAAATCCTTTAATTTGCAACTACATAGATGAACCTGGAGGGCATTATGTTAAGTGAAATAAGACAGACAAAGAATATCACATGATATCATTTATATGTGGAATCCAGAAAACAAACAAACAAAAAAATTAATTCATAGAAAAAGAGAGTAAAAAAATGGTTGCCAGGGGTGGGGGTGGGGTGGAGGGAAAAGGGAAAGGTTATTAAAAGGGTAAAAACTTTCAATTTCAGAATGAATAAAATCTGAGGATCTAATGAATAGCATAGTGACTAGACTGGTGAACACTATTGTATAATTGGAATTTGCTAAGAAAGTAGAACTTAAATGTTCTCAACAAAAACAAAACAAAACAAAAGGTAAATATGTGAGGTGATGACAAGTTAATTAATTCAATGGATAGAATTGTTTCACAATGTCTACATATATCAAATCATCAAATTGTAAACTTTAAATATCTTACTGTTTTGTCAGTGATACCTTAGTAAAGCTGAGAAAAAGCATGCATGAAATATATCTTTACATATATGACAACGATTGTTAATGAATATTTTTTTCTCTTTAACAAGTTTAATCTTTATAAGATCATCGACTATATTTCTAAAATATCTAAACCCCTTTCACGAGAAGAGAAGTAAACTGATAACAAACACGTGCCTGCCATCAGGTGGCCACTCAAGTAGTATTCAAACACAGCTGTACAATTTATGCACAATAATTATTGAAGGATTCAAGTAACAATAGATATAAAAGTACTTAGTTCAGAGACTTTATAAATGACTAACATTAATTTTGTAAATTAATACATTTCTTGTTCTTCCATCATTTATCTCAGTTGATTTTCCAGTGGTAACTAAATCTTAGCCTCCCAACAGATGAAAAATTGACACATTAAGATCTTTTTGTTCAGCAACAGTATGAACCACATAATATCTATAAATGGTAGTTCTCAAGATTGTTCCTCAACCCAAACAAAATAATTCTACATAATATTTATTTCAGTGGGTACATGTCTTCAAATTTTCAAAACCAAAATATGCTAACAGTTTTCCTAAATTTTGCCCATTAATAGTTTCTACCAATGATTAAACCATGAAAACTATTCATGAAACATAGTAGAGTTATTAAAGCAACAGTCACAGTAATATGCATTCATGCTATAGTATAAAACTACAGTTAAAATAAGCCAAGTCTTATATTTAATTTTATAATCTATTACTTTTCCAAAAGCGCATATCTCATATTATTTTCCCAGGAAGTGTATGATAATGACACATACATTCCCAGATGATTTTTTGTGAGAACTTTGCACATTAACTTACAAAAGGAAGAACTGTCATATAAATTCTACAGTAGTTTCATTTACTAGGCAGAATTTTGGATGTTCTATGCACATCTCTATTTCACAAAAAGTTCTGTTAAATTTACTGTCCCATCATCTACTAAATCAGCTCTACAGCTATAAAAGTTAGGCAACCAGGTACTTTTAGCGTTGTAATTTAAAATGTTTCTTAGTGCAAATCAATATACCACTTCTAGGTCTTTATCAATGATAAAGTTCCAATTGCTAGTCTTATCATCTTTCTTAATTACTTGGCAATTTTGTGAGGATGACAAAATTTTAGCATCCAGCAAACAGTTGGTTAATGTCTTCAAAAACATTTTAGAATTACACAAGTTATTACTGCACATCTTTCTCATTTCTCTTGCTGTAATGAAATATTCTACTTACCTACAACAATGGGCGAAAAGTGGGAAAAATACCCTGTCCATGGTCCCAAACTAAGTATATTTTTTGTGATACTACTGATGTTCTTAAATTGTAAACCCCCAAACAAAGCTTTCGTTTAAGTCATGATTTTCCAATTTTCTGGTTTTACATTATCTGGGAATATTTTGGAGGATAACGGGATTCAATTTTGACAAAATTCTTAAAGATAAATAATGGCTAAGTACCTTGCTAGTAGCAAAAAATTTACAAAGATGAATAAGACAAATTGGTATTTTTCATCCTGGTGAGGTGAAAGTGAAAAAGAAAGGGAAAAAGGAGAAAGAAAAAGATCACAGAATAATATGTTTACTTTTAGGATCAAAGCACATTGTGATCAGAAGGTCAAGCAAGATGCTTCAATATCTTTAAGCTTCAGGGTTAGATTTCATGGTCTGGCAGAATCACAGAATTAAAATATTTTAGGGACATATAGGGTTGCCAGTTTTTTTTGTTTTTAAGCAAGGACATTAAAGTTAAGCAAATCTGAAACTATCTTTTACCATCCACAATTTTTAAAAAAAGTATATTTTTAACTTTATTACTTAATTATGGCTTAATTAAAATAAAAGAAAAACTAATATA
>NW_011888819.1:6951641-6954432 GCF_000151845.1 Pteropus vampyrus
AAAAAAATTGTCAGCAAGAACCTTATTTCTTATTTAAAGAAAATATGACCTAAGTTTCTCCATTAATTTTATTTGCAATATTTGCTATTGATAGGTATATTTTATCAGATTAACAGTTACTTTTTAGCCCCAAGGTGCTAACTGTCCTTATTATAAATTAGTTTAAACATTTTCCATTTCCTGCAATCAACCGTAATTATCATATGTATGTGCATTTTTTTCCTTTGATCTATTAATATAGAAAATCATATTAATAAGCTTTGTAATGTTAATTACCCATGCATTCTGGGTTAATATGTGCTAAGTATATATGTGTATTTGTTAATATTTTATTTTATCTTTATCTACATTTGGAAGATATTCCTATGACTTAATTTTCTTGAGTCACTCATCCAATTTTGGTTTCAAGATGACAAATGATACGGCAAATTTTCTCTTGTTTGTGTCTCTGTGCACATCATCAAAAAAGTTATCTTAAATTAAGAAGTCAACTTCATCTAGCTTCATTATATTTCATATTTAGCAACAAATCATAATATATTCCCAATCACACATGACTAGCTACAAAATTTCTTATAGAACATACTTCTTATGCTCAGTCTAAAATGTTATTCTTTATAAATACAAAATTCTCTCCCCTTTAAAAATAGAAAGCCCCCCTTTTATATAAATTACATCCTATTCTCATCATTATATTTGTTTTTTAAGTCTTTAAAAAGACTTTTAAAAAAATCACAATCATTACTCTGGAAAACTAAAAAATGTTTTTTTTGCAGACAAAATGACAAATATTTACCCCAAGATAGGTTCACTAGCTCCATAAAATAGAAGAATATAAAACTTTTACTCAATTCGGCTCAAATTTAAGAAAATATCTTGAGGTATTTATTTCTCCAAATTAAACTGCTACAAATATATTTGTGGTTAGAGGAACCAGATATAGTAAGGACTGTATGTGTTCCTAAGGGGTAAATGTTGAAGGAAAATCTAGAAATAAGTGTTGGTGCACACACACACACATACACACATACTCTCTCTCTCTCTCTCTCTCTCTCTCTCTCAATGTCTGATGATAAAATTCAAAGCTTAGTATAAGGCATTCAATATCAAAATGTTAAAAAAATGTTTTTTAAAAAAACAGTACAATATAACACTTACTCCAACTCAGTTATATGTATAAATGTATGTGTAATTGAGTTGGAGTAAGCAGTAAGTATATGGTAACTCAAATAGTTTTGGAGGTTTACTTTAGGGAGAGTGTGATGAATTTGCATGCACTCTGTGTTTAGAGAGATAAAAATGAAACAGACATGCATTTTGCTTTCTTTTCTATCCCTAGAGTAAGGAGCAGGTTATTTCTGCTCACTCTATAGATCAAATTCCACGACGCACCTTAAGTTCCTCTTGAAATAAAAGGCTCTTATTTTTTTTTTCCTGACATGTTACAAAGCATATATAGAGAAGCTAGGTTACAAAAAGTTCCTGGCTTCTCTCCTGCTCAACTTCTTTTGCTGTTACTGGTTTGCTCTGATGGAAGCCAGTTGCCATGTTGTAAGTGGCTGTATGCATAAAATCATGTGATTAAGAAATGAACGTGGCCTCTGACCAACAGCCAGTGCGGATTAGAGGCTGTCCAACAGCTCACAAGGAACTGAGTATTGCGTGAGCTTGACTCAAATGCTTGAGTGAGCTTGGAAGTGGAACCTTCCCAAGTTGAGTCTTGAGATGAGATGACAGCCCTGACTTAACACCTTGACTGGAGTCTTTATGAGACACTCTGAGCTAGAAGACTTAGCTAAACCCTTTCTAGGTCCCTGTTCCACAGAAACTGTGAAATAATTAAATGTATGTTGTCTTAAGTAGCTATATTTGGGGGTTACTTGTTACATAGCAATAGATAATGAAATTCCACTGTATAAATACAATAAAACATATATATTCACCTGTTGATAAACATCAAGGTTATTTATTTTTTTTTGGTTATTACAAAGTATTATGTGATGCACATTTCTGCTGATGTCTCCTTGAGAACAGATGTAACAGAATCTGGAATATATATATCTTGGGGAATATCTACTGTGTTAAAAGATGTGATTTCATCTCTCATATTGTCAAATTTTTTATCAAATTGTTTTTGGTGTTTTGCACTTCCATCAAAAATATATCAGAGTGATTCCTTCTTCATATACTTATCAACATTTGGATTTAACACATTAATTTTTTGCCAAACTGACAGGCTTGAAATATTCTCTCATTGCTATTTTAATCTGCATTTCTCTAATGATAATAAGGCTGATTATCTTTTCATATATTTATTGATTAATGACTATTATAGGTTCATGGAAAATATCTAGTATTCATCATGCATTTCAGTTCATTTTTATAATAAAATAGTAGAGCTGAGCAAGTGGACAGTACAAATTTGGCGGATTATGCATGTGGAATAAAATGGTAGAACATGCATTTGTTCCTTAAAGAGTGGGGAAACTGGTGGGGAAAGATCATGGTTTGATAATTTTCATGATTTTTATTCCTCTCTTTCCTTTACGACTGGCATCCCAATGGATTTACTTTGAAATAATATTTAGAATCTGACCACTCAACATCTTTTCCACCCCTACAATTTTCTCAGAAGTCAGTTTTCTCTCACCCCGGATATGTGCCATAATGTCTTAATTGGTTTTCTTCTTTCAACCTTTAATTCCAATAAAATAGAGTAGTAAGTTAAATCATTTTAAAACAGAAGTTAGATCAACATAGCAGAAAGGCTGATTATTTAAAAATTAGTCAC
>NW_011888819.1:6954482-6956546 GCF_000151845.1 Pteropus vampyrus
CCAACAGCTCACAAGGAACTGAGTATTGCGTGAGCTTGACTCAAATGCTTGAGTGAGCTTGGAAGTGGAACCTTCCCAAGTTGAGTCTTGAGATGAGATGACAGCCCTGACTTAACACCTTGACTGGAGTCTTTATGAGACACTCTGAGCTAGAAGACTTAGCTAAACCCTTCCTAGGTCCCTGTTCCACAGAAACTGTGAAATAATTAAATGTATGTTGTCTTAAGTAGCTATATTTGGGGGTTACTTGTTACATAGCAATAGATAATGAAATTCCACTGTATAAATACAATAAAACATATATATTCACCTGTTGATAAACATCAAGGTTATTTATTTTTTTTTGGTTATTACAAAGTATTATGTGATGCACATTTCTGCTGATGTCTCCTTGAGAACAGATGTAACAGAATCTGGAATATATATATCTTGGGGAATATCTACTGTGTTAAAAGATGTGATTTCATCTCTCATATTGTCAAATTTTTTATCAAATTGTTTTTGGTGTTTTGCACTTCCATCAAAAATATATCAGAGTGATTCCTTCTTCATATACTTATCAACATTTGGATTTAACACATTAATTTTTTGCCAAACTGACAGGCTTGAAATATTCTCTCATTGCTATTTTAATCTGCATTTCTCTAATGATAATAAGGCTGATTATCTTTTCATATATTTATTGATTAATGACTATTATAGGTTCATGGAAAATATCTAGTATTCATCATGCATTTCAGTTCATTTTTATAATAAAATAGTAGAGCTGAGCAAGTGGACAGTACAAATTTGGCGGATTATGCATGTGGAATAGAATGGTAGAACATGCATTTGTTCCTTAAAGAGTGGGGAAACTGGTGGGGAAAGATCATGGTTTGATAATTTTCATGATTTTTATTCCTCTCTTTCCTTTACGACTGGCATCCCAATGGATTTACTTTGAAATAATATTTAGAATCTGACCACTCAACATCTTTTCCACCCCTACAATTTTCTCAGAAGTCAGTTTTCTCTCACCCCGGATATGTGCCATAATGTCTTAATTGGTTTTCTTCTTTCAACCTTTAATTCCAATAAAATAGAGTAGTAAGTTAAATCATTTTAAAACAGAAGTTAGATCAACATAGCAGAAAGGCTGATTATTTAAAAATTAGTCACGTAAACATGGTAGATCCTATCACATATCTGATCCAAATTTATTAATGGCTCTATTTTTCAGAGTAAAAATCAGAGCCCTAGTCTCAGTCCAGCAGCAAAATTGATCCATACCTTATCTATTTCAGGGTTTGATTCCTGATCCCCAGCCTGACATATTCCATCTTGTTTATATTGCCTTTCTTCTTTCAATAACCCTTACCAATTTTTAACATATTGTACAACTTTATCAACTTAGACTCAGATTAATAGATGTTTCCTGAGTACAGTATTTTATCTGTTTATCTTTTTATCCACCAAGATATACCTAGAATAATATGCCCTCAATTAATATCTATTGAATGAATGAATAATTATAAATGATTTAAACTAGAAGTCTTCTAGTTTGGGGTAGAACGGTGTATAACTGATCATCTCTCTATAATCAGGGAATGCCATGGTATGGTTTATACAGCTCCTGGAGCACTCGCAAATATTCTTGAGTTGCAAGTGTCCAAAGACAGCAGCTATCACTCAAGGTTTACAAATTTTTTAAATGTTGCAACTCCTGGAAAAAGAAATTACAAAGAGCTGCCCCATCCTACTAGTTGATGTGGCCCTAAACGAGGGCCAGTTAGGAAGCAGACAAGTATTGAATCTTATCTCTCACTGGACTTTCTTGGCAAAGGTGACCTGTGAAGGACAAACCTTGTACAACTGGTGTCCAAGTCGAGAGATCTTTCAGACACTGGCTGGCTAGTGCGGTGGTGATGGTATTTGGAACTGTTCTAAAAGTCTGGGAATAGATGGCATAGATACCATCTAGATGGAAAGTCTAAAGGCATTTTTTAAAAACAGCATCGAGATGGATGAAGATGTTCTGGGATTTATGAATTAATGTTTAACTGTCCAAATCTATCTAACAAAAAA
>NW_011888819.1:6956596-6958811 GCF_000151845.1 Pteropus vampyrus
TTTTTTTTCAAAGAATGGCATTTGATTACCAATAGTCCAATCCAATCACCCAAATCTGACACTTCATAGTTGTGAGAACTTAGACACATTATTTAAAATATCTGTGTCTCAGATTATTCATTGGTAAATGGGGATAATTATGTCACATGTGTGTGGGCATGTGCACATGTGTGTTTCAAATAAAAAATATATCTAAAGCCATTAGAACAGTTCCTTGGCATACAAAAAAATGCTCAATGATGTTAGTTATATCATTACATTTTATTGTTACACAGGATTTAGTTATTATGATTTCCAAAAACCCAAATGGATGATTATTCAGATAAATAAAAATACCTTGCCTTATAAACAAATCTGAGACAGTTCATTTAATTTGGAGGGCATTAAAAATCTTGATTGTTTCCATATTCCCAACCCAAGAACAATGACTGATATAATAATGCATTCATTAAATATTTGTTAAACTAGTAAGACGATAGATTCACATAAAGCATAAACAAAAGAGATTCATATGAGAAATAAACAAGATAACAATAAGAGCTTATCATTGAAGTTGTTTTATTAGAGTGCAAATCCCAAATGTACCACTTCCCACTACGTGACTATGGGCAAGCTACCTGACACTTTTGACTCTGTTTTCTCACTTTTGACTCTGTAGGAGCTGTGGCACAGGGTTTTATGAGGATTAAGTAAATGTATGATTATGAAATACTTAAAAATGTCTACAGAATAGAGAAACTCATAGAAAAGTATTTATTAGCATAAAATCCAAGATGTTAGCCAATGAATTAAGTTCCTGATAAATATGATAGGTTATTATAAATACTTTTAAAGTTTGTGATTTATATATATATGTTTTTTTACCAATAGTATTACAAATAAAATTTTGACATCAACGAAGTCAGTAGATTATATAGAACACAGGTCTATAACTTTATAGTTTTTAAGCTCTATAGTAATGAACATAGAAAAGCAAACATGGGTTCTTAAGACAGTAAAATGATAAGCATTTGAGGATGCAGTTAAGTATATTTTGTTAGTTTTTAATTAAATTGCGTTTTATACACCTCTATAAAGCACTTGAAAAATTTTATTTCTAAATTCTATATCATACTTACTGTTTTAAATATATTTATTTGAAATTTAAATTTCTTTATTTTTTGTGGTCTATAGTAATCATGGTTTTGGTATGCAAAAATGTACTCTAAATGATCCGGTTGAACTCTCATTAATCTTAAAAGTTTGCCTACAGGTTCTGTTGAATTTTTGTTACTAATTATATCACTTCAGGTAATAACATTTTTTTTCTTTTCTAGCCCTTTTTATTTTTCATTTGTTTATTTTTGTTTATTTAAAGTGCTGACTAGTACCTTCAATACTATGTTCAATAAAAAAAATTGTCAGCAAGAACCTTATTTCTTATTTAAAGAAAATATGACCTAAGTTTCTCCATTAATTTTATTTGCAATATTTGCTATTGATAGGTATATTTTATCAGATTAACAGTTACTTTTTAGCCCCAAGGTGCTAACTGTCCTTATTATAAATTAGTTTAAACATTTTCCATTTCCTGCAATCAACCGTAATTATCATATGTATGTGCATTTTTTTCCTTTGATCTATTAATATAGAAAATCATATTAATAAGCTTTGTAATGTTAATTACCCATGCATTCTGGGTTAATATGTGCTAAGTATATATGTGTATTTGTTAATATTTTATTTTATCTTTATCTACATTTGGAAGATATTCCTATGACTTAATTTTCTTGAGTCACTCATCCAATTTTGGTTTCAAGATGACAAATGATACGGCAAATTTTCTCTTGTTTGTGTCTCTGTGCACATCATCAAAAAAGTTATCTTAAATTAAGAAGTCAACTTCATCTAGCTTCATTATATTTCATATTTAGCAACAAATCATAATATATTCCCAATCACACATGACTAGCTACAAAATTTCTTATAGAACATACTTCTTATGCTCAGTCTAAAATGTTATTCTTTATAAATACAAAATTCTCTCCCCTTTAAAAATAGAAAGCCCCCCTTTTATATAAATTACATCCTATTCTCATCATTATATTTGTTTTTTAAGTCTTTAAAAAGACTTTTAAAAAAATCACAATCATTACTCTGGAAAACTAAAAAATGTTTTTTTTGCAGACAAAATGACAAATATTTACCCCAAGATAGGTTCACTAGCTCCATAAAA
>NW_011888819.1:6962281-6997937 GCF_000151845.1 Pteropus vampyrus
CTATGATAATAAATGTTCTAGAGAGCTCTAAACCTCCCACTCCCGACCCTGTCATGCACTGTGTTCAGTGATTGCTTTCTTCTTCGTTGGGCTATATTTCAAATCTCTCTACAATTGTGTTTGAAATGTGATGACTGCAAATGCTTTTTCTGCTTTATTTTCTGTTTCCAGATTATGCTTTATTCTTCTTAAGCATGTCACTTTATCTCTGTTTGCATTGTATTTAGTTTGGCAGTGTTTTGAGATAAAGCATTGGGTTCTGAATCTCATTAATATAACTATTTTCTCTTTCAATTGTATGCCTCACTCAAACTCTAGTCTGAAAGGAACTTTCAAAGCAAGGCTGTTTCCACAGTACTGACAAAATTTGCTGTATATCATATAACACTGTGTGGTGCATTAATTCAAGTTTTATGTTCTCCTATTTTATAAATTATTTAGAGGCACTGCATGGCTCACAAAAATCTAACGTTAGTACTCTCTAGGCTGGCTATTGCTGATCTGAAGATATGCATACTTGGTTTGAAAGAAAGAGTAATGTTTTACTCTCCAGTTCTTCACCATTTCCTTCACATACCTAAAAATTCTGAGCTTTGTTGGCAGATAAGCAAATAAGTATGTCCTCGCAGAGATTATAACTGGATAATCATAATTTAAAAAGCATAGTATTTATCATGCCTGATAGTTCTGATAGATGTGAGATGAAAAATAATCAGAACACTAGAGAGAATTTTTAAAAACTACTAAATATTAAGGAATCTGTCTCTACTGCTTGGATGTTTTTATGATTCTAGAAATTTGCTAATAAATTTTCAATATCATTTATAAAATCAAGAAACATGTAGAAATTGTATAAAGACGATTGAACACAATGTTACATTTAATCAAGTCAGTTTAGTGAATAGTATGGGAGTTAAGAGTGAACACGTCTAGTCACATATGTGTGGTGTATAAAATAAAAAGAAAATTAGTAAAAGTGTTCTAGGAAAGTTTTCAAGAGAGTTTGTATTATGTAAAATGGAAGACATTCCATCTCTTTAGAAGGATCTCTAATTACTTTGGTCCTGGAAAGCATTTAATTTAGTCTTTGAAGGATGGATTTGATTTCAAGAACAGACAAAATACACATTTACAAGGAAGGTAGATTTCAGAAGGATTCTCAAATAAGTATAATATTTTGATAGCTAACTTACAGTTTTTTTGGATAGCAATAGTCACTGACCATTTGGAACATGTGTATTAAGATAAATTGCATGCATCAAGAGGAATATTTTGAGAACAGAGTATAGAGTTGACACAAAATGAAGGAACAGAGCAGAGACTAATATAACAGTCAAACAAGCAGCGAGGAAGAGAGAGAAGTATTTAGATCATAAGAACAGAATGATTGTGGGTAGTCAAAAATAATAAAATAAATTTAGAAACATGAGTGTGAATGAAATTTACAACAGAAATAAAATGTAAAGAAAGAAGTTTCAATGTCACAACTTTAGAAACCCCAGACATCTCATGACCACAGTCTCAAAAATAAATTAAGTAATGCAACCTAATTTTGACGTGCAATATAAACTATGCTAGGGGTTTTATAAACATTATCTATTTAATCTTTATAACATCCCTCTAAGACTGACGTCATAATTATCCATTGATGAGCAAACATGGTACAGAAATAGGTGAGTTTCCCAAGCTTATTGGATTCTACTCCAGGCCTATGTCCATAGTCCATTCCCCTTCTACCACGACATGCTACATGTTGATGAGACTGCCAGGGAGAGAGCAGATGAGCAAAGGGATGTAGGATAGCAGAATGTAAAACCAGAGAAGGGCCTCCAGAGTCCTGATAGCTTTCTGACATAAAATAAGATTTAAAAAAAAAAAAAAAACTTGAATTTGGTAATATTTCAGATATCGGCACTATTTGAATTAATTAATGTTAATATTATAGTAGAAGCAGATGTCATGTTGCTGAGGAACAGGGAGTTAAAACAAAAAAGAAAGTACTGTGGGATACTGCAATGCAGGCTTTATATTCCTACAGTCTCACATGTGGATCCCGAATGTGATTTAGCGGGATAAGCATTGCTTAGCATTTTTGAACATCAGTTATTTATCAATAAATAGGAGAATAGTTCCTACCTCATTGAGGTTGTTATGGTTATTGAGAACATGTATACAAAGCACAGGTGATTATATAATTTTATATACCAAAACATAAGGAATATTCCATAAAAATAATGGTCTGAGAGGACATGTATATGCATGTATGTATATATGTATGTATGATGCATCAACAGTATAATACAAATGTGTCATTCATATATCTCTTAGTATAGGCACTGATTAAACATATATCGTATGAAAACAATTATACATTGTCTTTAATGACAACTATGTGGAGAAAATGTTATTTTCACTATTTTATAGTTTAGCCTTCTTAAGTGTGAGAGAGATTAAGTCACAACCAGTGATTATTAGAAGGACTTAAATTCACATTTCCTAGGCTCTTTTTTTCTTGCTTAATCATTACTGCAACAATGACACCGCAACTTAATGTAAAAGAGCTTATTGCTAAATGTTAATAGATTGCAGTCAAAAGGGACAGGGAAGAGATATTTAGAGTCCATAAATTTAAAAACTAGCATTGTTTCTCCCTTTTTTTATGATATCAAAAACACATGGGATTCTGGCTGAGAATGCATAACATGAAATTTCACTCCAAAAGAATTGTGAAGTGATTCTATTTTTAATCTTTTAGCTTCATTTTGCTAATGATTTGCATACCAATTGATTCATTATATTTTCCTTCCACTGTATTCACCCAATTAGTTTTTGTGCAATTGGCATTAACAAAAAGAATTTTACCATGTGTTCTAATAGGCATTATCAGAATATAAGCGAATTTTAATGTTTTAGTAGATAAAATTATATATAACTATTCCGATTTATCTATTAACATATTTACTGCTACAAAATCTAATGTCAGGAAAGCTAAAAGGTTAAAAATATGAGTAATGCTAAATAAATAAGCCAAAATGAACAAAAATACCCAGATACAGCAAGGGAATAATACAAAATGGGAAACTGAATGCACTAAATGAATTGATAGAAGACCAAATATATGAAGAACATGTTGACATTTTATTACAGTGAGACTATATAAAAAATAAATACATCAGCTATTCCATAGCCCAATGAACACTACATAATTTAATCATGATGTTTAAATGAGACAAGGGATTTGAAGCTAGAACTCTGAGACTTATTTAGAGAGCTGAAATCATGATATGTGGTTTTCCCTCAATCTGAAAGGATATCCTTCTCCTGGACTGTACTTACTTTCTGTACCTGTGAGGAATTACAAAGTAACATCTTCTTTAGCGCTTGCCTTTTGGTATACTTCTTAACTGATAAATTACCCCAAGTATGTATTTTTCCCAATAATTGTGCAATTATATTAAATTTGTAAGTTAAAATGTTAAATTTATCTTATTTTAATAAAAATCCTTCTAAATGACCTATATTTTTGAATTTCATCTAATGGCTTCACTTCCAACAGTACTATATTAATTTATTAAAATACACATAAGTCATAATTGAGTTTAATTTTATTCTCATACAAGCTCCATGATTTAGAAAATGGGAGCATAAAGTCATGTATTCTGCATGTAGAGATGGTATTTCTGTGATTCTGAATTCCTCTGGCTCCTGAAAGTCTTGCTCTCTCTCTCTCCATCTCTAACTCTATCCCTATCGCTATCACTATCTCTGCATCTCTATTCCCCTCCCACATCCATGCCTCCCTCTCTTCTGCTCTCCTTTCCTCTCCCCACTCCCTGTGTGTGTTTGTATAGATTTTGGTGGAATTTAAGATATATAATCATTTAAACATCATTATCACATGAGGTTTTTAATCGCTTCAGAATATAGTCACTCTATTATAACCTTTCATATTAAATCACATAACTTATATACATAACTATGTGTCTACTTGGTTAGGCTATGATGCCAAATATTTGATCAAACACTAGCCTAGATGTTGCTGTGAAAGTATTTTGTAGATGTGATTAACATTTACAATCAGTTGATTTAAGTAAAGGAGATTGCCTCTGATAATGTGAGTGGGCTTCATCCAGTCAATTGAAAGTCTTAAGAGGAAAAATGGAGTTCTTGAAAAAAAAAAATTCTGTCTCAAGGCTGTCCTACAAATTTCAGACTTGTCAGCCCCAACAATCTCATGAATTAATTACTTAAAATAAATCTTTCATTTATATACACACATATATCCTCTATCCTTTCTGTTTTTGTGGAGAACTGTGACTAATATATGTGTGTATCATACACACACAAACACTCCCAATATGTGCAAAATTTGGGTCCTTCATAGAAATATGAAAAAAAAAAAAACTTCAATGGACTGTTGGAAAAGAAATATTTTTATGGACTGTTGGAAAAGAAATATTTTTCTAAAAGAGGAGAATAGAAGTAATAAACAACACAGAGAATAACGGGATTCACATAGTTAAATAAAGCATCATATTCCCAAAGAAACAGTGTAGAAAAGAGTGACAAGGAAAATGAAAGAACATATAATGTTTCCTTGAATTTTCTCATAACGTGAAAGGGGACTGGCTACAAGGGGTTGGAAGAGTCCCTTCCAACAGTAGGAAAATAACAAAATTTGTCCAGCTCTCTGATAATATACAGTTTTTAAAGGTGTATATTCCCCTAAATGCCTCTACAAATATGGAGTTAAGGTTAAAGAAGACATTAAAAGTAAGATAAAGAAGAGAATGGCAATAACACATGTAATTGCTGTATACATAATCTCAGATTGCCATGTTTCTCTTGAATACCTGAAGCTATGATCATTTTCCAAAACAAAGGTTATATTTTTCCACTTTTTTTCTTTCACCAGTACTTAAAAATCTGTGTTTCAATTATTATTTTTGGAAGGAGGATTTCTCCAGCAAAAATTTCTTTGTAAGATATTGATGTATATCATACTCAGATATGCAGTGATTAAAACGCCAATCACCATAAACTATGACAAACATGATGACCTCATCATTATTGAAGCTCACATATCATTTGAGAAATAGGAAGAAGAGATCTAAAGGAAAAATCCTGGAGATGTCTTTAAGAAATGATTTAATGTCTGTGAAAGTAGCAAAAGGACGGTTTAAGAATCTAGCAGTTCAAAATGCATTAAAAGAAAAAGTGAAATAACAGAAGAGGAAATGCTGTGAGTTAACAAACTAAAAGAAGGGAGCGCCCATAAGACGGGCAGCTGATTTCTCAAAAGAAACTACACAGGAGAGAAGGTTTTGGCACAAAATATTAAACATAATGAAAACCCAGGATCTACAACCAAGAATACTTTATCCAGTAAATCTATCATTTAGAATCAAAGGACAGATAAAGAGCTTCTCAGACAAAAATAAGCTAAAGAAATTTATCAACACCAAGCCAGTATTATAGGAAATGTTGGAGGGACTTCCTTAAGAAGAAAAAGCATGTATCGAAACCATAAATAAAGAATGGTAATAACTACATTACTATCAACAATTATCTCAAATAGAAAAGAATTAAGTGCTCCAACCAAAAGATGGAGTGGCTGAATGGATAAGAAAACAAGACCCCTACATATGCTGCCTACAAAAGACTCGCTTCAGATTAAAAGACACACACAGACTAAAAGAGGATGGAAAAATATGTTACCTTGATGGACCGGGAGGGTACTGTGCTGAATGAAGTAAGTCAGATAGAAAAAGACAAATACTGTATGATTTCACATATATGTGGAATCTAAAGGACAAAATACACAACGACGACAACAACAAAAATGGAAATAAACTCATAGATACAGAGAATATTTTGAGGGCTACTAGACAGGAGGGATGTTGGGGGAATGTCAAAAAAGGGCAAAGGGGTTAAGAAGTACAAATGAATAGTTACAAAATAGACATGGAGATATATAGTGTAGCTTAAAGAATGTAACAAATATGTAAGGGAGATGAAGGGTACTAGATGTATTGGGGTGATCACTTTGTGAGTTACATAGGTATCTAATCACTATGCTGTACAACTGAAACTAATATATTATTGTATGTCAGCTATAATTGAAAAAAACCTCATTGAATCGTACAATGTAAATATGAGCAACTTATTGTCTGTTATATTTCAAGAAAGCCATAAAAAATATATGAATTTCTTGATCAGCTCTATGTAGAAATACTAGAGAAGTCACAAGTGTGAGCCACAATAATTATAAAGTTTCTAATAGCTACATTAATAAAAGTAAAAAGAAACAGATTTAACAGCATATTCTATGTGACCCAATGTATCCAAATTATCATTTCAATATGTAATCAATATAAAAAATTACTGAGATATTTTATATTCACTTTCATATTAAACCTCCAAATCTCAGTGTGTTTTTGTATTTATAGAACATCTCAATTTGAACTACAATATACATCTAATGCTCCATATTCACATGTGGCCAGTGGTTACTATACTGGGCAGTGCAATTCCAGACCAATGAACTTCAATCCTGACTTAACTGACCGCTAGAATAACCTGGAGAACTTTAATGCACATGTACTAATGCCTCTGGCCTACCACCAGAGATTCTGCTTTAGTTGATTTGGGAGGAGGCTTAAGTGCTGGTTTTTAAAAGGCCCCTTGATGGCTGGAAACCATAATGCAAGGTACACTGGTCTATTTAAGTCATCTCTTGGAATTACTGGGAAGTAATGTTTCTTTTACCATCATCTAACTATAGCTCTCCTTGGAGATAATGACTATGTGTGAAGATAAATGTTGACTTTCAAAGGGAAGTGGTGATCTTTGCACTTACTCATAATAGCAGACACATGCAGTTGATTTTTGTAATCTGAATTCTGGAGAGCACATGAATTAAAAAGGTACTATTCAAGGGAGATTTCATGTACCAGTGCATATATTCAAAATCTAATCACTAATTATCAAAAGGTTTGCTTATAAACAATTCAGAAAAGTACCGAAACTTTTTTTATTCCTAGCACTGTGGGTACTTTGTAACACATCCCTCAAAAATTTTATATCCTCAATATAGAAGTTAGAGTTTTAGAGTTTCTAGGTTACACAAGAATTTTCCAAAACTGAGCCTTTGTTGTGTGTGTGTGTGTGTGTGTGTGCATGTGTGCGTGTGTGTGTGCACACGTGTGTGTGTGTCTGTGTGTGTAATTAGCCAGTTCTTTAAAAATATATAGAGACAAAAGAAAAGGTACACAATGGTAATTACAAAATAGTTATGGGGATATAAGTATAGCATAAGAAATACAGTCAAAAGTATATAGAAAGATAATTATGTAAGACTCAACTAGCAGGTTAAAGGGTAGTTCCATTTTGCCAAACGCACTCACTCAGGTTAGCAAGGTCTGATCTGTGGACCAGCAGCTTGTTAGAAATGCAGAATCCAAGACCCCACCCCGGACTGAACGAGAACTAAATTTTTAACAGAATAAGGTGGAGGAGAGTCTTATGCACATTATATTTTGAGATGTAGAGTGGAATTATTTCAAAGGATTATTGAATGGAAATAGATTTGAGAGGTGGCATAGAGTAGGATCAAATAAAGAAGAAGGTAGAAGAGGGCAAAGGGGGTCAAGTATATGGTGATGGAAAAACACCTCACTTTGGGTGGTGAACACACAATGCAAAATACAAATGATGTATTATGGAATGGTACATTCGAAACCTATAAAATTTTATTAACCAGTGTCACTCAAAAAAATTTTAAAAACATTTAAAAAATAACAATATTGACAATTAGAAAAGGGTGGGATTATAGGAGATAAAGTTCCTCGAAGAGATGGAAGTGAATATATTTTAAACTTACTAGAATTAAATTAATAACATAAGACTATTCACTTTTGTGTTAGTTTTCTATTTGCTGGTGTAACGAATCACACAAACTTGGTGTCTTTATTATCTGTAGGTCAGAAGTCTGGCATAGGTCTTTAATGGGCTAAAGTATCAGCAGGGCTGTGTTTCTTTCTGAAGGGTCTTTGGATGAATCCACTGCCTTTCCTTTCTCATCTTCTAGAGGCTTCCATCTCCCATCTTCAAAGCCAGTAAAAATGCATCTCTCCATGTCTTTCTTCTATGGTCACATCTCCCTCTAACTATTTTAAGGACTGTGGAAATTACATTAAGATAACCTCTGCGTTATAAAGTCAGCTGAATAGGAGCCTTAATTTTGCTTGCAATATTATTTCCCCTTTGCCATGTAATATAATATATTCATAGTTTCCAGGGACATGAATGACTTTTGGGGATGATTATTCTACCTACCATGACATTTAGGTCAACTATTCACTATCGACGTTGTGACCTATATTGCCCAATAAAACAGCTGGCGTCTGTTTCTTAGGATGAAGTAAAAGTGGAAGATGATGTGTCCTCTAAAGGAGTGGTTTCTCTTGATTTCCAGCAGGAGAGAGTTACAGTTAAAATCTAGAGATATTATCTAATGGGTCTTCTATTTAGAAACTACTACATAAAAATTCTCATTTTATCACAGCTGCTATTTGCAAAGAGGCACATTTTTGCTTATGAACCTTTCACATAAATGTTACTCTTTTTTTAAGATAGTGTGTAGACAAATTTTATTAAGCATTATAATGGCAAAAATATCAAAAAGGAACCCCTCAGGATGCTGATCTTGGGCAAACCATTCAGAATCTTTGGGCTTCGGTGGCTAAACTGTAACTACTAGTTTATAAAAGTATCTTCAAAGGTTACCCCCTATTCTGCACTCTAAAAGCTCATGGCATGCAGAAAACTATTTCCTATAAAAATCTTGTCTCATTTCCTTTAAATCTCAATGAGTCTAATGCTTCCAATTTTTTTTTTCCAAATCTGAGGTACTGGTATGCTTCTGTATCTCTGGAAAAAGCAAGCACATGATGGGTTGGTTCACAGAAGCAATAAACAACATGATTCTTACTGCTGTCCATTGTTTCTTGAACTTTCTCTTATTAAATCTCTGGAAGAAAACTGACTCCCAAAACTATACTAGATATTTTAGGTAATATTAGGATAGCCCCCATCCTTCTTTTAAAAAGAAATTAGAAGTGATGCAGTGAAGGAGGCAACACAGTTAAGCCAGCCTACCCTAAAGTCTAAAATCAAACAATATATTTTGTTTATTTTCATACTACTTATAGCCCCTAAATATCCTTCCAAAGTGCAAATCCACAACAGGAAAGTCTGAATAGCAATGAGCTAGAACTCCAACTCGGCGTTCTGAAAGTGAACTAAGTTGCAAACCTCTAGAGTAGAAATAATCTCTCTTATCATTTCTATTTTAATACATGTTGGGTGGAATCTGGTGACTAAGTCTTCTGTGCACTACTTGGTTCAGCATCCTGGTCACGCCTACAAGCACAAGAGGGCTCCACCTAAGAGAATATTCTAAATGTATTGTGCAATGTATTAGATTTCTATTGCTGCTGTAACAAATGATCATAAGCTTAGTCATTTAAACAGCACCGACTCCTTCTCACAGTTTCTGTGGTTCAGAAGTATTGGTAAAACCTGAAATACCTGGTTCTCTGCACAAGGCCAAAATCAAGATTCTAGAAAGACTGCGCTCAATTCCGGAGGTTCTAGGCTTGTTTACAGAATTCGGGTCCATGTGGTTGTAACTTTTCCATTTTCCTCCTGGCTTTCAGCCTGGGGCTATTGTCATCTTCTGGAAGCTGCCTGCACACCCAGGCTGCAGTTCCTTCCCTCCATCTTCCACGCCAACAAATGCGGATGAGTCTTCCTCACACTTGATTCTCTGACCTCATTTTGCTGTATCTCTTCTCTGCCTCTCTTTTCTTCTGCTTCTCTCTGATACTTCTGTCTTCCTCTGCTGCTTTTAAAGGCTGATGTGATTACACTGGATCCAGGAAAATCTTCTCATTTAAGGTCAGTTCATGAGTATTCTTAATTCCATCTGCAAAGTCCCTCTCCAGCAGTACTTAGATTTGTATTTGATTGAAAAACCACAAGATAGGAATCTTGGGGGAGTCATTTTTAGAGTTCTCCATATCACATGTAGAAACTATATTAAAGATTTTATTTTCATTTTTACAGTGCCTTACATTATAAACTCACTTTTGCAACAGAGAAATGATAAAATAAATCAGAGAGATAAAACTGTGTATCTAAATACTGATTTGCTATCAGTAGCACATACTCGGTTGGAGATTTTTATTTCTATGCTCCGAGGCCAGATAGTTGATTTCCACATCCCTGTGTTCAGACTTTGCACTCTGGGGTTTTTACACAGACGCAGACCACTGTACATAATTTACTTCAGCATCGATTTTCCCCGAGTGTTGCTTGTACTGAGCTATCAATGACCTGATGGGATGTCACATTATTATGATTGTCACTGGATATCTTCTCTGCTCCTTTAATTCTTGCCTGTCTGCATTCACATGTGCTAACGGCAGAAGGTATATTCACTACCCAGAAGAAAGCTGCTGGGCACCCTTAGTATTTACTCTGCACTATGGACACCCTCTACATCTGCAATCTTCACATTGGTAGTCTTTCTTAGTTTAAAACGACAGCTTTATTCCTTTGGGGAAATGTCTGCTAGCCCAGGGTATCAACTGCCTTCTGCCTTCTGTTCATAAATCAAACTTTGGCCAAGGTTTCACATTACCTACTTCTCCTTGCTAAATGCTTTCGTATTTCTTTCTCTTTTAATTTGGCTCATAAAATTCTGGTCTTTATTTGGGTTTTCCTATGTGGATCTAATAGAGGAGAACCTGAAGAGACTCTTCTTCACATTTCTAGAGGAAAGGAATTGCCATGCCATCCCCAGCAGGGCTACATATGAGACAGATCAGTCAACCTTCCTTCCCAGCCCCTCATCCCTTAAAACCACAAGAGGAATCGGGATGATAAGACTGATAGGCTAGTGAGAAGGAACTGGTGTGTGCAGTTCAGCACCCTACCCAGATAGGATAGTACATTCTTGTTTTCCAATCCTATAGTAATCCTAGTGGGGCAGGCCTGTAGTTTGGGATGGATGAGTTCATCGCAGAGAATAAGTATTAGGATGCCAGACTGTAGTCACATATATAGGTCATGTCCTCCAAACGAGTTTTAGCAGCAATCAAACTAAACTTTTGTTCTCCATCTGTCCAACTCCAGGTCTATTTTCAGCTGGTTTGTAACTCACAGGGGAAGAAAAACTGATAAATTATGATTCCTCAAAATCCAGCAGTGTCTTACATATGCTTTGATACTTTACTCATCCCTACCCCACATATTCCATCTATTTAGTTTGTGATTTTTATACTTTTGTTATTTTTACTTACCCAGGCATTACAAAGTCCTACTGCCTAATAATGAAGTGTGTAGCTTTTCAACAACCTATTATTTTCCTGATGCCCAGCACAGTGCCTGGCACACAGTCAAAACTCCCTTAATATTTCTTGACTATCTCTGCTAAAACTGCAAGTCAAAATCTATCTTAGTATAGTAGGCTAGATACCCAATGGCCTGGGAAACAAAGGGTGCCTGTTCATGTAATCAAAAAAGATTCTTTTATCAGCTCTCTACTTCAGCTTAGTTTGAATTTTAGCCCTTTCTTTGCCAAACTATTTATATTTTTTCCCATCCAAGTGGAAAAAGGCAGGAAAAAAAGATCAAAGCTTTCCTTATCAGAATGACTTTCTTTTATTAGCCCTTCAGAAATATATACATATCAATATCCTTTTGAGGAGACTATACAAGCGTATGAGTTGCTTTCATTATTTATTAGAGCAACATTTAAGAAATACTAACTTTGTAAAGAACTATCTGCATAAAAAAGTAATCTTTATGTATGTTCTTCAAATACCTCCTGACTATGTTGTTGCTTTAACGTGAATACATCTGTATGGCTCTGTTCCATATAGTATTGCCAAAATCATTTCATCCTGGAAATTCCTGATACAGCATTCATTATAGTTTGTAGAAAAATGAACACATACATGTATAAAGAACCTTAAGCATGTAATTTCACCAGATACAGCTGCCTTGTGTATCCTTAATGGCTGAGGTCAGTTCTATATAATTTCCCTACACTCCACTATTCTACCATCTTTTTATCATCAGTTATTTTTTTTTAAATTTTTTATTGTTTATCCTTTTTAGGGAAGACAACCCTTGGTTGACCTCACAGATTTCAAGGACCTTGTCAACTTACAATCCCTTATTTTTTTATTTTTTATGCCTACAACACTTGATCTTGCTAGGTCATCTCCCAACCAAGTACTAACCAGGCTCGACCCTGCTTAGCTTTGGAGATCAGACAAGATCAGGTTTGTTCAGGGTGGCATGGCCATAGACATAGTTTTTATTTTTTTAAGGCTTCTATCATGACACATAAATGATCAGTAAAACTTCAGTACCAGCTTTTCACCTTCAATGGTTCATATCCTTAAATATACTCAAAAGACTTCTGAAATCAGCATGTTTCCAGAATTACATCATTCTTTTTGCCAAGAGTTTCTTTTAGTGCTACTCTAATCTAAAATCAATTATATCAGAGTTTTTAAGTCCTGCTAATAAGCCAATCTTAATTTCATCTTCCCTTTACTTAACAAACTTGTTTGCTTTGAGTAAGCCATGACTTTTTGATACACTTTAACTTAATTCATATATCCAAATATACGTCAAGGTGAAACTTGAATGCAAATATTTCTTTCTTATAATGCTTTCTCTCTGAGGAGTTTTTTCTGGAATTAAAGGTAATTATTTGGATTGGAAAGAAGAAACTCAAATCTTAAGGCACTGTAGTTAGTCAATTGTCCTGGCATCCATATTAAATATGTGACTACTCAATTGAACTGTTCTCTGATGTTGCATAATTTAATAAATTCTTCACAGAAATGAGATATAATGGAAAGACAACTGTCTATTTTAGAATACTGATATTACTAAAGAATGAGAAGTATGAATAATCACCATATTTATTTCAACAATGGACCCCACAAGCATTTGTCACAAAAAATGCTTTACTTGGAAAGACTGCAATTCTGAAAAACTGTAAAGTTACACGAAAACAAGTGGAAAGCATACACACAAAATACAACATCTACACAACAGCATGAGCTTTACTTCCTACTCATCTTTAGTGTAAGTGAAATTCATTCACAGAAAGAAGAAAAATAAAACAAACACTTAGAATTTAGTTTTGGTTTAGCTCAGCATGTTGAGTTTAAATTAGAAATTGATTTTCAGATATTATCCTCTAAAACGAATCACAGAGATTTCAGGTACATAGGTGTATCCAGTGGCAGCTGTCAAAATGTAGTTGTCAATTACTCGGTTTTGTTGATCTGACTTGATCACTAGGTCTATCTGTAGAATATCTGAAATGTCCTTCAAGTAATCACCCCTAATACTGTGTGTATGTTTACATTAGACAGTTTTGTTTGTTTGTTTGTTTTTTAAATAAAAGATATCAAAGAGCAGGGCACATACTCCTTGGTTGCACTTGGAGTGCAACTTGTTATGTTGTCAGTTGATGTCATATCTTTACATCAATATTTTAACATCATGGGCAGCCATGTTTATATGAAACCTAAAGTTTTATAACATTTTTTTTTCCAAATGGGAATGAGCCTATGAAGAACACTAAAAGAAGAAAATGGAAATTAAAGGCAAAAATATGCCATAATTGTAAGTACATCTTGAGCATTGTTCCAAACAGCATCATCTCAATGCTTTTATCCTGAAAGTTTTTGATAAGACATGCGGTACTCTAGAGTTTGAGCAATATGGCTTCCTAGTATATTTTGTAAGAGATCATGAACTATATATAATATTTTAAATGAGGTAACAGTATAAAGATGGTATTTATAAGTCAGTTCAAGACTGGGAAGCATTTACTAAAAATTATGACTTTAACTCTAAAGTAGTTATAACTCAAGCTTAACCTTTGGTCAATAATTGGCAACTTATAACTTAATACTGAAGTTATAAATTAGATATACTAAATCCACATCATTCAAATTAGAAGAATATTTGTCTTTCTATTTGCTATAGCTAGAATGTATCTAGGAATTCTAAAAGTGATTTTAGGTTTTTGATAAACAAGTTAAAAAGAAGGCAGATCATAAGTTATTATAGATTCACATGTGACTAGAAATTGTTAACTGACCCTTTCATGTACTCATTCATGGGACAACTATGTTATCTTCAATTGAGATGACTGTTGATTAGCATGAAGATGTAAGAAGTGACACAGAGGTATCCCATATACACATTGTCCAATTTACCACAATGGTAACATCTTATAAAACTATAGTAGAAAATCACAGTCAGAATATTGTCATCGATACAATTCACCTATCTTATTCAGATTGCCTCAATATAGCTTGTACTCATTTGTTTGTATGCTGTATGTGTTTATTAAGCTTTCTATAATTATATTATCATCTGCATAATTTTGCATATCTGCCATCACAGTTACAATGACAATATTGAACATTTTCAACACAACAAGGATCCATTGTCTTGCCTTTTATACTCACATCTACTTCCCTCTTGCCTGGCCCCTTCTAATGCCCCTAACCCTGAAAACCAATAATCTGTTCTCCATGTCTAAATTTTGCCATTTAAAAAAATTTAGATAAATAGAATCATCCAGAATACAACTTTTTAGGATTAGTTTTTTATTTTTTTCATTCAGCATAACTCCCTGAAATCCAAGCAACCTGTTGCAAGTTTAGTCATTCCTTTCTATTACTGAGTAGTATTCTGTGACATGAATGCCCTACAGTTTATTTAACTGTTCACATGTTGAAAGATGGCTTATTCCAATTTTTGGCTATCACAAATAAAGCTGCTATGGACATTCACATATAGGTTTATATGAATATAAGTTTTCATTTCTTTGGAATACATACCTAAGAATGAAATTGTTGGATCACTTGGATGACTCCATGTTTAGTTTTATAAGAAATGACCAAACTAATTCCCAGAGTGGCTGTACCATTTTAAATTCTCTCCAGCAATGTACAACTGATCTTGTTCTCTGAATCTTCACTGATATTTGATGTAAAGAATTGGGAGACCTGGGGGTGAAGAGGACTTAAAAAGGCCCTCTCTTCAGGGGCTTATAATATAGTGAGACCAGCATCTTCTAGGACGCAGTTGGTATTATGTATATTTCTACTATGTGGACTATGGAGCAAAGGAAGTTCATTTGCAGAGAGAGAACACAATGAAAGAGACATGAGGAGAAAAGCAGGACTGCACTAGAGAAAAAACTTAATAGTACTTCCATCTTGGACCCAGCTATTCTTTCAGAAAATGTGTGCCCTGCCCTTCCTGCAACATGAATTCTATCAGATATTTAAGTATATTCTCCCTTTTAGCTAGTTTTTGTAGCTCAAAACAAAACAATCTTTCCTAACAAACTCTGTGGTAAGAAATGTAACTGTAGTTTATGGTACACAAATTAGGGCTATTTCCTGAAATGTATTCAAAGTGCCGAAATGCCAAAGACTCTAGGGTCAGACAGATTTGAATTGGACTTGAATCCTACCTCTTAACATATGTAAGTCATCTATGGTTGCTGTAAGAATTAAATTAAATTTGTTCCTAAATGAGTTATCACAATGCCTGCTGAATATGACAGTATATTGTTTATAATAAAAATAGTTTGCAAGAAATCAGACATGCATGCTATTGTTAAGCAAGAAGTTTTCATGCAGTTTAGATGAAATTGTCCATCAGCTACTAAGTCATATTTGGGAAAAGGATGGTGTTGTCTTTGGAGCTGAACCCCCCAAAAGGTATAATTTCTAAAACAGCATTTAACATTTAGGTTTATTTACTGCAGAATTTAAAAAAATTAAGATTTATTTAGTGATTCATGAAAGAAGGATGGATAAAAGCTCCTGGTAGCAACTTCTTATATTATTAACCCACTATGCGCATGTGTGTGTGGATGTGTGCATGTGTATGTGTGTGGGTGGGGGAATACAAAAGCCCTGTACCTCTCCTATTTAGAGGGCCCCTAAGTATCCAGTGGGGTAGTTTCCCCACACTCCCCACCCTCCGAACTCCTCCGCCTCGCCCTTCCCCCAACACCGCTAGCGACTTATCAAAGGGTCCCCTTCAAGTACAAAATACATTCTCCCTCTAGCGGGGATTCTGGTAAATAAGATGTTCTCCACCTCACTGCCTTTCAATGACATTCTGACAGTTCTTATAGATTACAACCCTGGGCAAATGTCCCGCTGTCCTGTCTCATAATCTGTCTCTGGTTGCCCTTTTTAAAGACAGAATGTTTCATTCTGTTTCCAGTCAATAATGAGACCCTGCCTGTTGATTAATAAAGGTAAACTTGTCCTCACAAATCAAAGCTTGTCATTCATAATATTCTTTACAGAACTCGGAAGAGAGAAGAGTCTTCTTTAGGTCGCTTATTCTCTTTGATATTTTAAGTAGTTGTACTTCATGAAGATTTCTTAAAATAAATCATAAAGTGGCCTGGTACTCTTAAATAGCTCATTATTTGAAAAAGTACTAAATAAATTCCTCAAATTGTACAACTTAGGTAAGAAAGCTTTTAAGTTATGACCATCAAATAATAGGATAGCTTAGAATTATTACAATTATAAATAAGTGTATTTTTACTTTTTATATGTATTTAATCTATTATCTAATTTAAATGCAGTAAATACAAAATGGCAATGTTCAGAAACAGATAAAATTCTTACGAAGTTAGCCCACTTTCTTAATAAAATTTCTCAATGTAAAATGGACTAGATTGGAAATCTAGAGAAAACAATGAATTTATGGTCAAGTTTGATCTGTCACAGCATTTAAACATTTTATGGCATAAGGAACAATTGATTTTTTATGTCCTCATCTAAACACATTACAGTGACATGTGCTCTTGAATTTATAACTGGAAATAAGTCAGAGCTTCCAACACAGCCTGCTCCTCAGAATATTGCTGAGGAATTGCCCAGAGACTGTGGACTGGTCAGGTTTCTCAGGATTTTCTACTCCCACTGTTTTGCCATAATACCATGTTGTTTTTTTGGTTGGCATGAGAGGTGGAGGACATAAAATGTGGCAAGCATCAGTTTCTGAGCACAGCAGACCTTAGTGCCTGCCACTGCTCCTCCTTGGCCCTTCGGTGAAGAGGTATCACCATACCACCATTGCTTACAATTTCACCTTATGAGTGAAATACAAACTTTCTTGTAATTTTTCAACACAGAGTAGAGAACCAGAGCTTTTATGATAACAGGCTCTAACGAAATGGAATTATAAGACAGTCAATCTCCACAACAACCCCGTATGTTTGTAAATGGATCCACCTCCACGACTGGCTGGAAGTCTCCCTACTCTTCTCCAACTCTGCTTCATGTGACCAAGACCAGCTTCCACCATCACCAGGTGGATCATCATGTTTTAAAATGCAAGCCAAACCCATTATAAATCCCAGAAATGAAATTCAATTCCTAATCCTTGCCCATTGCCATTTCATGCTCTTACATTTATCTTTTAATAGGATGCTGACAGCGGAAATATCAAGGTGTCAATAAAGTAAAACCATCATAAGGAAGTACAACATCAATATATTTCACATAATTAGGATAGTTACATTAAACCACAATATAAATGAAGCATCAAAGTGCCAGTCCAGGTTTGAAAAAAAAATTCCTTTCAACCCCTGCTTATAAAGGGTAAAAATCTTATAGTCCAATAAAACTCGATAAAATTTATCTTATTAAACATAAACCACAAGAAAAGAAAACATGTTTATAAATTTTAATAGATAATTTTAGTTGAATATAAAAAATTACTGAGCATGACACAAAGTGATACAATGAGAAAATTTATGTTGGGAATTTTAAGAACTGAAAAGGTACTTGTTTTGTTGGGTTATCTCTGCCCATAAGCAAAGTAGGTGCAGGGCAAGGATATCCCAAGAACTTTTTTCCCCATCTATAATAATTTTCATATAGGTGACATAACCTTGCAAGCATTCATATTATTATATAATTGAAATATGATTTATCATCAAACACATTTATTAAATGAGTTGAAACATATATATTCTACTATTAAAAAGCTAAAATAAAAAGATGCTAAGTATTTTACTCAAGGTCATCCTAATTTAAAAATGGACTAGGAATGAAATTATAATATTTAGTACATGTCTCCCTAAGGGACTCTTAATATCACAAAATCTTTTAATTGGTATTACTATTACAACAGAGACATCGATTCCAGCCTCCCCGCTGCCTAGTACAGATTGCATTTTATTAGTCTGAAGACATTTAAATGTTTTGAAGTGATAATTAAAATGTTTCTTTAATATGTTCTATTTTATTCATTGTCAATTGATTCAAGGTCACATACCACTGTCCAGTATTAAATTCCACACTTTAAACATTTTTCAAAATCAATTTAAACTTTGAAAATATTTCTAGTTGATTCTACTTTTAATATACCTTGGAAAATCTTCCTGGCAATTATTTGTAATTAATTTCAAACGAGCTTATGAATTAATACAGCATTTGCATTAATTTGGTTGCTCAGGTTCACAGTCACGCAAATTTAATAAGGTATTAAACAGAATCATTTCATAATTCAGGGGCATAGTTTTACTTATTTAACTGGGAAAAATAACAGTCATACCTTTCTTAAGGAACACATTAAATAGTATAACTAACCTGATGTATTATAGCTTTTGGATTAATTCTTTTTGACAAGGTATATGGAAAAGAAGAGACTAAAGCATTTGCATTTCCTTGATATGATGCCCTTTACCTTTACCTGTAATGATTCAGTGGTCAATCAATTTCAATGCATATGCATTATTTGATCTTTTATTATTTAAGGAAGGTCTTCTTACACTAATAGGTTTAGCTCTCTGCCCTCACATACTCTTCAATCTCCTACCAGTTGACAAGCTCTCATGTTATCCTTCATTCTGGAATAGGAACCTGAATAAACCTACATAAACCGCAGCCCAAGTGTACACGTCAGGTTAGAGTTATTTGTGAACCCATAAAGATTTTGTGTCCTGTTCCTCGTAATCAGGATTTTATTCAGTTCCACATGGGCAAGCCACATCTGACAATAAAGGTCAAAAAGCTGGGTTCTGGTTTTGTTCCCTTGTGCTACATTCCCAGCCTTGATACCCTGTTTGAGATGACAGAGCCAGCAGAATAGCTTTCATTTTCCTCAAGCACTGCAGTTCCATACTGCAAGCCTGTTCTAGTGTCCGGTCTTAGAAAAAGTTGGCAAAGATACAGACAAACATCTGGAATAGCTATCACTTTCCTTCTTCATGCCAAAACTCATCTTTATACACATTCCTTCTTACTCTTTAAAGTGAAGTTCAACTTTGCTGAAGCTTTGTGTTTTAACATAACAATATTCTGATTCACTGTGCTATGTGCTATATGCAGGGGTCCCCAATCCCCAGGGACAGGACCTTGCCAGTCCATGGCCTGTTAGGAACCAGGCCACATAGCAGGAGGTGACCTATGGGTTAGCGAGCCTAGCTTCATCTGTATTTGCAGCCACTCCTCAGAGCTACATCACAGTTTCAGCTCCACCTCAGATCATCAAGCATTAGATTCTCATAGGAGCACCCATCTTTAGTGCCAAGAAGGCTGGGGAACACTGGATATACATGCAAACAAATATAACTATATGATCTATTAGCTGTCTTGTTTCTGTTTCCCTTATATGTATTTTTTTTTGAAAAATTACAAGGCAATTTATTTTCATTACAAAAACATTTACATTCTACTGCCAAGGATTCCTTAACCAAGTATTCTGATGTTATGTAAAACATGATTTGATTTACAAAAAGCCAGTATGCACGCAACTGAATGATATAAATTCAGTTTACATTTCTCTGCCTTTTGCTTTTGATTAATATTGAGTACATAATAAAATCCAAATTCTTTTAATTAGCACAAAAGACTCTTTGCAATTATCTGTATTTCTGTTACTCCTTCACACACTGAATTGGGATTTTGAGGTTTCATTTTTTTAGATGTCTTAATATCCTTACCCTTTTTCTTGCCCTGTCTTTGCTTAGCATACACATACTCATTCTCCAAGATGAAACTCAAATGATGGCATCTTGGCAAAGCTTTCCAGTGCTCCCCTAAGCAGAATTAATTGCTTCATCCCCATGACTGCAGGGCCAGTATGTAGAATGCAATGCAGAATATAATATGATTGTAAAGAAAAGAAATATTGTCTAGGTCCTCTGTTTGTAAATGATAATGCTTAAAAAATACAAATATTAAATCTAGAGTTTATAAATTAAATACAAGAAAAAGCAAAACGATGAAATTCAAATACCACATAATCTGATATGCAGTTAAATCACAGCTCACAACGCACTCGTGATATTTATTATTATAGTCCAAGTTCTTTGAGTCATAAGAAGAGTCATTTGTCTCAGAACTTTACTTTGTCAAATAGCTAAAGTCAGATTTGCTTCATTAAGAGAATCAAACATGATTTGAACTTTGCTTGGTATAAAAGTACCCTATTTTATTTTAATATTCAAAAATAATCTTAGTGTCTACACCTTTTTTATTTTTCAATTTTCTACAGACAATGTAAAAATTCTGAGAGATGTCCACTAATATGATTTTGGCTTATTTACATATTGATAAATACCTGTATACTCTAAAGACAGAGATACTGGCTATCTTCTCATCCATGTGCAAATTATTCCTAATAATTTTAATGACATTGTCTAGTATCTATAATAATCCGAGTTAACTATAAATGTTTTAGATACCAAACCAAGCAGCACTCAATATTATTCCATTGGGTTCTTACTGAATGAATCAGTGCTTTTATCCTTTTATTTAATAATCATTACAAAAATAGTTACATTATCTCCAATTTATGTGCCGAGAAACTAAGGTATAAATTTAAGATAACCTGGATTCTAAATTGTAACGAAATTGAAAAAGTTATTAAGCATGATATTTTATGTTGCAGAGCATATAATAAGACCTATACTATGAAGTCATTTAAAAAAATTAGTACTTTAGAACTGAACTTTTAAAACTTTTTCATGGTATAACAATTTACCAAGAATAGTTTTTCTGATGCCATTAAAAGTTCGAACTTAACAGGGCTATGTAACATTTGACCAGGCTCAGGAGTCTATCTGTAAGGTCGTAGCCACATTGTGGAGTATAATTAGCTTAAAATAATTAGACGAATCAACTATAAAGTAAGTCAACTTTCATATTGTTCTATATATAACTGTAATTTAGATAGTTGTTGAATGTTGTTTGAAGAGTTTAGCAATGACTGAAGTTTCCAAAACCAAATAATCAACTTTATACTGTGAAAATTCTATTGAGATGTAAAGTTGTGTTTATTAATAAATAAGAATTCACAACTATGATGTGGAATTTAATACATTACAAATTGAAATATTATAAATCACAAGTTAACCATCATTCTATCATCCATATACTCTTCTAAACACCCTTCATTCATTCCAACAACAGAGATAATCATCCACTATGTCCAAGAAAGCACAGTGGTATTTTAGGTGACATGAAATTGGACAAGCTGCTAAGAGGACTCTTAAAGTTTCTTAAAACTTTAGAGTTTCTTTGTAAACTAATGATTCTGAAAATTCCTTTTGAGTAGTAGAATATACAAATATAAGTAATTTATTGTTGATTGCATTTGATTGTTTTCTATTTTAAATGTAAAGTGTTGACTTCATATTATCACTTACTGAAAATTCTCTAAATCTGAAACAAGATTTAAACAAGATATAATTTATACAAAAAGCAGTAGGCCTCAAGGAAACTCATGTACATCAGAATAATCTGAGAAACCTAAAAGAAAGACAAGACCATATTCCAGCAGATTCTGATTCAATAGATCTGCAGTCCTGTCCAGGCATTAATATAAATTAAAATATAATTTTGAAAGTCCACAGTTAATTCGCACATGCTGAATATTTACAACACTTGGTGGTAAAACATTGAACATTTTTATGTGAAAATTATGCTTAAAAAGTCTGCAGTTATATATAGAAAATAATGTTCAATTTGAATATTAAAATATATTTATTTAAGTTTTATCAGCAGGTGAAATATAAACATCACTTCATTAATGGTAGATTATGTGACAAAAAGCAGATGTTTTATTATCAGAATCTGTAGTGCGTGTGTGTACATACACTATACACAGATGCATGAATAAACAGGTATATATACATATAAATATATCACTTTAGTAGAAACTTCTATCAAATATATGCCTAACATTATAAAGAATGATATAAGTGCTATATAAGGGAAAGCTAAAATTTAAAATTTAGCAAAGAGTAATATGGAATCTGGAAGTAACTGTCAAAAGATAAGTTCCATATTATTGTAGAAATTGTAGTCAGAAGAGCTGCAGCAGCTCCTTGCTGTGCATAACACCCCAAAAAGCAATTAAGAAAAATATTTGCCAGATGGTTGTATGCAATGATATGAATATATGGGCTACAAGCCAATTTTTCTAAAATCTTTTACTACATGTTATAGAGCAAAAGTGTCACCCGCCTGATAAAAGTTTATTTTAAATAAAGAGGACAGTTTCACTTTAACCTATCACAATATTCATGGCCAAACCTAAGGGGTCTGTCTTAACCCTAGTGCTAAGGTTAGATGACTTTGTCAGATCAGGGACTAGACTTCAGATCTGATTTCCAGTGTGGCCTTTTTCTAGCTTGAAAAATTATTCCATGTTCAAAAATGTTATTTTAGAAAAAAATGAACAAAACAAGCTTCCAAAGAAATCACCTGTGTCCTAATTGATTTATATAAATTATGTAGTGTAAGGTTACAGAGTATGTGTTTATTATTAATTATAAAAAAGCTATTGGAAATCTCAAAGATAAAATATGTCCATAAAAAACTGCAGCAGTAACTATCTTGAGCATCATAAATAGTCACTTTATATTTTTATTATGCTGGCATGGCTCTTTATGAATAGTTGTCATGCTTATGTGAGGAGTAGTAGATGTCAAAGTCAGAGCTTAAAGCTAAAATTGTAAGAACCAAGAAAGACAACAGCAGAATTGTTTAGATGACAGTTCTGACTCAGTAAGTATACATATTTCAAATTTGAAGATGGAGCATATGTGGTAATCAGAAGTCAAAGGAAATAAGTATATCAGGAGATATTTGTTGATACTTGATAGACACTTATTGAATAAATTAAAGATTCATATTAAAACATGGCAAGTATTCTGTGACAATATCAATATTTTATGTTGATTAATAACAAAAAAACATAAACAAAACTAATGGGTATATGTAAATTGATTTTAAATCGGTATAGCCCAAAAGAAGAACTCATATAAAATTAATGCTTTGTAAACTTAAATTTTAAATAAGTCTCTACATTTAATTGACCAATTCTGCATCACGGTGACAGAGCAAAAATCAATTTCTCAATACCAACACATATTCCAAAGTAATCAGAAAAAAACTTAAATTCTATTTGTTTTAATACTGAGAATTAGTCCAATCAATAGTTACCTGTGAAATCCTCCCATTTTTGTCTATGCCAGGCCTTCTATCATAAATAGCATCACTTCAATTTTTTTTATTCCTTCATTCATCAAATATAGATTGAGAATCTACCAAATGTTAGGAAATGCTCTAGATTCTGGGGATTCAGGCATGAACAATAAAAAATTTGTACCCCACAGGAAATCATATTATGAGCAATACAAAACTTACTCTGAGGTCATTGCGGTATATATGAGCTGATACACCAAAAGATTTCAGATTGGCCAAATAAATGTCATTAAATCCATGTGTGAAAAGTTTGTGCAGTTGTCTCTTATGAGCTTTTGTTAAATTATTCTAGAACATGAAGGCTTATTTTTTTCAGATGCAATACGTAAGAAGTAAATAAATAGGTGCAATATGCAAGCAGTAAATAAATAAGCAAATCTAGAACTAGTTATTAACAAGACAGAAAAAAACAAAACAAAGACCATAGCTATAGGGAAGAAATGAATTAAAAGTGAAATTACTCTTACACAGGAGTCCTTAATATTTTTATTATTTTTATTTTTAAAATGCTATGCCACTGACTCAGTGATAAAAAATAACTGTCTCAGAATTATAATTTAAATAAAATGTATATATTAAACATATATGTATAATACACTAATATACATTACATATAAATATGCATTTATATATTATATATAAATAAATGTAAAATATGTAAATCCCATAGTAAATATAAAATAAAATAGTTTCAAAATACCAATTACATTTAAATAAAGTTAAATCCATAAAGTCGTTGGTGTTTTGGAGTCCAGGTTAAAGTTTGCACACTTCAGTAGCCTCTATAATTAGAGACAAACAACTAGTTCATCATGGTGACCAGAGAAGCAAATAATTAGCCCCAACATATTCATATAAAAAAGGTGAGGAACTATAATATTTACATTAGAAAGTTACCTCTCTGAAATTGATCGAATGATGCTGCTGCCCTCAACCAATGGGAACAGAAAATCTGCGGGTGGCTGTATCTCCTCAAGAGATTAAAATGTGCAGCCAGCGATGTGAACCATCACTTTACATGTTCCATTTCATTGTAATTATTGGGAAGAGTCAAATAATGAATATTAAAAACAACTGAACTATTCTGTGCACACAGTTTAAGGATCACAGATATGCACTTAGTGGATATTTAAACTGCTTGAGTCTTCCAGCTTCTCTATTTCTTCTGGATAATGCTTTTCTTTCTCTTAATTGTACGAAGATATCATTACCATCCATTTTCTTTCAGAAAAAGGTCAGTGGTTATTAGCTGTTATGAAGCCATATTTTGATGAGCTCAGCTGCTCTGTAATTTTGGCATTCACATACTAATTACAGGAAATGGCATCTATCTCATTAAGAGGCACTTCTTGCTGCAAGGAAATGGGAGCAGGATAATTCAAGATCATGGTCTTGAAGAGTTGTCTTGCCTTTACATATTGACCAACTGCTGCAATCAGCCCCAAAACAAGTGTCTTGGAATGGGACGCTATAATCACATTCACAGTCTTTCTTACACCTCACATCTCCTAATTTCATCTTATAAACTATAAACACATATGGAAAAGAAATAGGATGAAAGCGGAAAATTGTTTTTTTTTATGGAGATGTGCTTAATTATCTGCACCCATAATATCAGCAAGTATCAGTAAAGTCTGTCTCATTATATTCCACATTCGTTATGTTATTCCAACGAACTGATTAGGATGTGAAAATATACATTAACATCATAAATGTATTCCTAAATTATTTACTTATTAATATGCACTCTGATTACATATACCTGTGCATGTATATATTATAAATGTATTTATATACAGTTGGAGAAAAATGATCTATAGACACATCGTGGAACCCAAGAATAAATTTTCAGTCTAAAGTTAGAAGAGTGTAAGAAAACATACACACACAAACATACACACACAAATAAGATTATGAACAACTGAATTATCCTAGAGCAGCTATCCCCAAACTGTTTGGCACCAGGAATCAGTGCTCCTGTGAGAATCTAACACCTGATGATCTAACGCCTGATGGAGCCGAAGTGGTGATGCTAGGATGCTAGTGCTGGGGAGCAGCTGCAAATATAGATGAAGCTTCACTCGCTTACCCACCTCTCACATCCTGCTGTGAGGCCCGGTTCCTAACAGGCTGCAAACTGGTACTACTCTGCGGCCCTGGGCTAGGGACCACTGTCCTACAGTCTTATTTCCTCTTTTGGTGGCCATTTATTAGAGTGTATAAGTCACTGTATAAATGGTATTCAAAGGGCCAGGCCCCAACTGTGAAGTGTTTTAACGGGAGATACAAGGTATGACATATAAATAGCTCACATACATAAGTACTTTATAGGAATTTTGGACAGTTATATAACAGGAAAACAATACTTATATAATAAAGCTTTAACAAACTGACATTATTTTATCCTATTATACTGAAAACAACCTTTATGCACTAGCATATATTTCTGATATAGATATTAATTTTATTTTATTTTCTTATTGAGGTCATGAGGTATTGAGGTCACTCACAGTTGGATTAGGTCCTTCTGAATGAAGTCATTGAACTCAAGGTTAAAAGTGGAAAGTAAATTCTCTATGTTTGCATTCCCTTTTGTTTTATTCCTGAGAAAAGTGTAAAAACACTTTTTTAATGCTCCATTCTGGTCTCCAATATGTATATTCATTAAGAAATTATGCATCAAGTATCTTGTCTGTGCCAAACTCCATGATGATTTGGGGTATAATGTATAAAATATGCAGAGGAGCACAGTCAAGGTTATGGCTACTTTGGGCAGGAGTCTGAAAGAACACAATGCCCTTTTCTGCTCCCACATCCTCAGGCCAGTAGTTTTTAACAGACCTTGAGAAAAAGTAAATCTAGAGGACAAGACACAGAGTGGTAAAAAATCTATTTCCTCTATTTCCAGCCTTGAATGGCCAATGTTTGATTTTATTAAGTGAACAGGCAGGATTCCTTAAAACTTCCAAAACATTTTAATTCATCTTTATATGAGGTCATTCTCTATTCATTGTATAAAAACACTAATTCAATGCATTTTTATGTGGTTTTCTTCCAAGTAAAACATTTTCTGGCCAAATTGAAGGAACATAGGAACATATTCTTTTATTATTATTTTTTTTGTATTCTACATGGTTATTCTAAATTAAAGTAAATGGAAAAGAGAAACTATATAAACTGTAATTGCATTTAAAATAGAATATAATGATATTAAAAATTAAAAACCTCCAAACAGAAATATATACATATTAAAAAGTTAAGTGAATTCATTTGGTTAGATGAGAAGCAACTTAAAAAAAACTCTGATAAAGTGTTTTCACATACATTAACTCACATGATCCTAAGACTGATATAAACCAGGTAAATTGGGCAGTGTTAATATTAACATAATATAACAGAAGAAAAGACCAAGGCATGAAAAGTATCAGTTATGTCTCTAGTCAAAGAAAATGGAGATAACTTTTTGGCCTTGTCTTTTGTCATTAAACGTGCATTGTTTCCATTTCACCTTGCCCAACTGATATTTCAGATCCATGGTCACTGAGTTCAAGAAAGATTTTTCTACTCTCAGCATTTTCCTCAGCTCAGTCTGTGAGTTTCTTATTGACCTCAGTTATTTCTACACTGACAACTCTTTAGTCATGGATTTGGAATTTTGCAAAATGTATCCCTTATACAAAAAAAAATGCAGAAATAATTAGCATTAGACCTTGAACAGTCATATTTTAGTTAGAAAATGTAAAATATTACTCAGAGTTGAAGATTCAAAATCCCCGAGTATTACTCTAATTCTATGCTCTCTACTTAGCCTTCCCAGCCCACTATGCATTTATGCTTTGAAGAGTTAGTAAAAGGAAGTCTTCCCCTTTGGATCTAAAACACATTTTGTTTGTCTCATAATTTTATTTTGATTTAATTTTTTTTTAAAGAAGGGACTCACTGCTCTCCAGTTTAAGGCCTTCACAGTACCACTGCCACACTCACTATTATTTTATACTCAGAGTGATTCACTCAACAAGTCACTCACTCGACTCCTGCTATGGTCTGAATGTTTATGTTGCCCTAAAATACACATTTTAGAATTCTAATGCCCAGTGTGAAGGTGGGGCATTTGGGAGGTGATGAGGTCATGAGGGCAGAGCTCTCATGAACAAGATTAGGACTCTTATAAAGAGATTCCACAGAGCTCCTTGACCTTCTGCCATGTGAGGATGTAAGAAGAAGTCTGCTAACCAGAAGAGGGCCCTCACCTGACCATGCTGACCCTCTGATCTTGAACTTCCAGCCTACAGAACTGTGAGCAATAAATTTCTGCTGTGTATAAGACATCCATTCTGTGATGTTTTATTACAGCAGTCCAAACAGACTAAAACAGTTCATGTAGAATCTGATCTTGTGACCGGAGCACCTAGATGGTAAGTTTGTTACGAACTCCATATTTCTTATGTCAGAATTTGGATTTTCTGTGAGGCAGACTGCAAGAGGTATTTAGTGTTCAGGAGTCAGCCACTTTGCAAGGGAAGGGAGGAATACAGGATTGAGTGGAGAGAAAAGTTCAACTGTGAGGAAGGGTTAGGTTCCAATGTGTTCAGCAACCTTCACAGGGAGCTGTGAAACTGAAACGGCCCCTCAGAGTTAGGCTGAAATTCTCAGGGTCTTTTTATCCCCATCTCAGTCATTAGATGCGACTGCTTCAGGAGGGACATGGTCTTAGGTGAGGTGACTCTCTATGGCTGAGGCAATCCCTAAACAGGTTGACAGCTGCAGTCTGTCTCCTAACAAAACACCCAGAAGCAGGAAGTAGCAAGTCCTTCCTCAAGGGGGATCTGGGCAGCCCTTCTCCATCTCTACCATACCATGTGACCTTACTGAAGTGTGTTTGCTTAGAATTCAGATCAACTAAGTTCACAAAATCTTCACACTCTGATTCAGCTTAAGATGATCGAGTATGTGAAATATATGTTTAGAAGTCAGGTTATTTTAATAATTTACACTCAGATATTAATCAATCCTATCGAAATGTATAAGTCTCCCCACCTCTACCGCAAGTATATAAGGTCAAATTTAGCTCACACAATTTTATTTCTCATTTGGTCACTTCCTTCCTAGTTTGTAATATCTGAAGGTATAAAATTGAGAAAATATTACTGGAGTCTGACTAACATTTCATTTTCACACTTTGGATTGTTTATTACAGCTGCAGCAATAATATCTGCAAAACTGCACATACTGTCATAACACATGTTGAAGAGTTAGTTGATCAAACACATATCAGAACAATTTTGATTCAACATCTTTTTTATCATTTTTATACAAGAAAGTGTCTTCTAGATTCTAGATCTTGTTTTTCACTTCTATAAAAATCTGGTTTTTGCTAATGATATTGTATTAAGGTTAATTTTTAGAGATTCTTGCTTTAGGAATGATTTACTATAGACAGAATCTCAAATTATAAAGGGACCAAGAATATAGGAATTTTGAAAAGAAAATGCTAGTCATCTAATTATTCTACTTTTCCTTTTTGACTTAGCTTTTTAACTAAACCTTTTATTTTTCTATACATATTCTTATGTACATGTATGTATACATGCACTTCTGTATAAATCTTTAAGAATAAGATAAATACCTGAAGCTTTTTCTGTCAATTTTACTTAAAGGAATAAACATGGAATACTTATTAATTCAGATTTATTCTTTTTTTCTTTTACTCTATACTTTAAGATACTAATTTCAGTGCTACAGTCCCTGCATCTTAATAAGTTTATACATTCATTCATATTTATTTCTTTCTGTTTCTATTTGTTTTCCTAATGAAATATGACAATGAGAATAAATGATGTTTGCTAATGCTCTCCATTACTTAATTTCCTCATTAGTTGCTGTAAAACTTATTCTCTCACCTTAAACTTACAATGTCACCTCTATTTCTTTCATTGTCATCAAATACATCTTGAGTCTTAATTTCCTCATTTTCAAAATGGAGCACAGCTCTAGTTCATTATTTACATTCTAAAATATCAAAATCTTTTGTTTACAGGATTGTAGTTTTTACTTAATTTTGTACTTTCTCAATACAACTACCAGTAAGACTATTGTTATGGACTCTGTAGAAACACCCGAGTGTATAAAAGAGTAGTTAGGATGACTCTAGGTTTACCCCTCACTATTCTAAACCATTTTGGACAAGTTAATTAAACTCTGTCTCAGTTTTCTCATCTTTAAAATGGGAGATATACCTTCCAATTATGAAAATTCATGAGATAATATATGTAAACAGCTTAGGTCAAGTCCTAGTACGTTATCAGAACTCAGCAACTCTAATAAATGGCACCATATGTATATATGCCATAAGCATACGCAAACACCACACACACACACACAAACACTTCAAAGTCACTTTAGCATGAGATGCTTTTCTAATAAATTGGAGAAATGATCAACTGTATGGTAAATGAAAGGAAAACCATATACTAATTACAATTATGGTTTTAATAAAAAACAAATTAGAGTTATTCACTCTAATAATGTTAGAATTTATCCTATTAAAAGCCAAAATTATACAGTGGAAAACCATCTCAAATGATAAAATTAAATGTGGGTTGTTTTTATTATCATACTTTATTCTTTCCTCTGTTTTTATTTTTGTAAAATTGTAATCTGCTCATAGGAAAGAGAAATATGTATCACATGTAACATAATTATCACTAGGATAAAGACATTTTAAGTTTAATATTTATATTTAATTGTAACAAATCATTTGAAATAACTCAATAATTTAATTATATTTAAGAAATCTAAATAGAACTGTAATATTAACTGTAATGAAAATGAATAGGAGTGTATCTATCTTCTCCACTTATTTTCAACTGTTATTTGAGGTTTCTCACTTTTATTTTCATTGCCATGGCCACAGTCATTCCCAGGATAGACTGTATGTAGTTCACTTAATCTTTCTGGCAGTGGTGGATAAAAAAAAAAAGTTTCACTTTTTTCTCTTTTTTAGCATGGCTCAAATACAGCATATTTTACAGGAAATGTTATTATAATAAGAAAAGAAGTAATTTATACATTTAATTTTATATACCCTACCTAATATTGCATACCTAAAATCCATTCATTTAACCAAATATTAAGTTAAATTACATAATCAAGAAAAGGAGCTTAAGTTTAAGGCTAGTATCTATTTAATTCAAAGCTAAGTATTTTAAATAGACAAACTACTCTGAAGAGGAAACAGATATAGCTCATTATTTACAACTATAAAAACAATTGTTTTATCGACCTTATAAATGTATACCTTGATCTAGTCTATCACTCTATTTCACTAGCCACACAAAACGAAGATGTTCAGGTGAAACCTGGAAGCTGGTGCTCAGGTCTATAAAACTCTTCCCTTTCAAGTCTCTTCCTATTAGCAATAATTTTTAGTATTGCTGACATAGACCTGCAATTTCACTATGCCCTCCTCCCATTGTAGAATCATCTCTTATTCATTCTGGGGTTTCCTACCAAAATCATCATTGCAGCTCTCCATGGATCATTCTGTCATGCTCTAATATCTTATGTCTTCCCTACTCTCCCTTGAGGAAACATCCCAATTCTCTGCATCTGGTTTAGCTAAACTTTTTGTAAGGAATGTTTAGGTGTACTGTCTCCATCTCTCTTTTCTGATTCACTCCTGAATCCTCTTCAGTTTGGTTTCAGTCTCTCACCGTTGCACTGAATGAGCTCTGTTCAGCTTTTCAATAACCTCCACGGTCCTACACCATGATGTATCAGTGGCATTTTATGAGCTTTACCATGACCTTGTTTTGGAAACAGTCTCTACTACTCTTGGTTTAGAGTATGCTTATGATTTTCATCCTACCTCACTTGTTTCTCTTTCTCAGTCTCATAGACTTCTTCTCAGCTTTTAAAAATCTCCTTTTCAATATTCCCCAGGTGATCTAACCCATGCCCTCTATATGCCGACAAGTCACAAATGGAAGACTGTTGACAGTCTGTTCCCACTTAAGATTATAAGCATCATGAGGACAATGACTTTGCCCATTTTGTTTACATCTGTATCTCCAGTGCCTGGTTTCATGCCTGCTGCACAGCAGAAACTCAATAAACACTGAGAATATCCTAATAAAAATAAAAGTAACAAAAACAAATAAATGTCAATATTTTTTATACCAGTGTATCTAAAGTATGTCTAAATCAGAGTTTCATAAATCCTACTAAAAACGAGAGAAACTAGGCAATTCTTATAACTGCTTTCATCGCACATTTGTTTGAATAAATAAATTAAGGGTATACTATAAATATCAAGGCACATATCGAAGGACTGATTTAAAATAAAACATGTAAGCTTATCTTAAGAAAATAAATATATATTTAAATATATAATTATGAAACTTTTAGTTATTTCTAAAAACACTGCTACATGCTTAAATATGAAAAGGTCACAACAGGAATTGAGAACATTAAGAAAATAAGTCAAGGAAATCCATCATTGGTCTTATAGCCTGTAATCAGAACATCATTACAAGCTAAATGAGCATAATTTGTCACTTCGAAAATTCTCAGGTTGAGAATTGGGTCATTTCAAATACCAATTTTCACAGGGCAAACAGGTCATACAATCCACCTGTTCTGTATATTTCTCTCAAATAACTTTCAAAGCAGCTGACTCTCCATAAACGATCACTCATTGCTAACGGGACCTCCTGACGTTTCCCCTCAAAAGGCCTCCATTTATATGTAGCTTTTTCTTTTAAATTGAGAGGAAGAATTATTTGTAAATGGCTTTTTGGAACACAGTTTGACAGTGTCTAATAAATATGTAAATATGCATGACCTGTGATCTAACATTGTCAATAACAAAAATTTCTAGCTTACTAGAACTTTTATTTATAACAATATTAGAAATAATAATTATATAAAACTTTACATGTCCTGAGAATTGTTCAACTCATTCTTTTCTTAAAAGAGCCCTATCAGGTAGGTAATATCCTCATGTATATTTTACAGATAATCAAATGGAGGCATCAAGAATTTAAGTCACCAGAGGTCATACCATTAGTAAGTGGTAGAGCTGATCCTAGCCATTCTTGATCTAGTCTGTTCTCTTAACTTCCTGTACTAGGCTGTCTCTACACACACACACACACACACAGAGAATTCAGTCCATGAAAGAGAATCAGGAAGCTTTACAGTGTTAACTAGGAGTGGACACTTAATCATGCTCACAAATGTATTGTTAGCATCAATGGTAGTTTCCTACACCAATAACCAAGGAAATGAAGAAGCATGATTCAAGGTCTAATTCTACTAACAAATTTATTGTTCTTCCATTGCCTCATTTCAAATTTGTTTAGTGGTGAAATCTCTTCTTAGTAAAACTTTGGGGGCTGGAGATGTGTGGGTAGATAAGAGGTAAACCATCTTCTCATTTAATTGGTAATATCTGAAGATGATCCTGTGCTTTCTGAAACTGGAAGATACGTAAAACTAATTTATTTGGTCACCATACACTTCTGCAGGTATTTGGAGACCTCACTTCACTTGCAGTAACTCTTTCAACTGCTGCTTGCTCACTTCTTAACACCTGAGGATTCAACTGTCTCTCTCCATCTTTTGTCTGCTGAGTTTCATTGCTCATTTGGATGGAGTCTAAATCAAACCCTCTCTTCCTCAGTGCATCTCTTCTGCATGGTCCGAATCTGGTCAGTGTAAACATATTCTTCTCTTAGATAAAATACAGAAATAGAGAATGACTGGGATTTAGCAGCTACTTCTTTTTGTTCCAATAGAATACTAGAGACTAGGCAGACACCACTGTGTCCTCCTAGGACACATCTGTAGGCAGTTCCATAAAAGGCTGATAAGAGAAAAGAGAACATCAATCAACATCCTTTCCTTTGGGTCAGAGAAGAAAAAATTCCCAACAGTTTTCTCCAAAGAAATTCACTTCAGAAATAACCTTCTACCACAATATCAAACAACTTACCACTTTTAGACACTCTAGTATGTGAGGATTCAAAGTAACCAGGTTTAGAATAATTGTTTTAAAAATATAAATTTGCTTATGATACATTTTCAACCTTAAGGCTTCAGTTAGTCTGGAAACTATAAAATTCAATTAGTCATCCTTGACACCCACATTTACATAATTCTTAAACCTTATCTAGAAATAAAAGAATTTTATATTTTCAGTCATTATTAACTTCAAAACCACCCTTTAAGAGATGACTCATTTTTATTCTTATTTTTATCATTTATTTAAAACTCTTCTTAAAATTTGTTTGCTATGAAAATAGAGACCAATGGAATGAACCTTTTAATGCCCTTGATTTGGTTTCATAAAACAGTTTCTAACTACTTCCTGTGGGATTAAAGGCAAACCCCCAAATCTGATGATTTCCAGTAAAGGAGTGAGACTAACTAGAGTTTTACTGGGCCTAACAATGTATAATCTAAAATGCACATGTGTTCTCCTGAATGTTTGGGATCCCTGGAGGTTTCTCATACGTTTCTGGGCTGGTTTCCAAGACATCTGCCCCATTTTAATCAGTCTTCCTTTTTATACTTTGTGTACCATGGGACCCTACATAAAACTGTACTCAACTAAAAGGTTCTATAGTTTAAAGGTTGATTTTTTTTGTTGTTTGATTTAAACTATTGCTCGAGGCACATTGAATGTATCTAGCTCTTTATATGATATTATATTTTAACATGGACAGAATTTTCACCATTGGACAGAACATTTCACCTATTGTCTCATGACTCTTGTGATCTACAAGACCCATATGGAATAACTGGTTCTGCCCTCTTCTGCAATTCACTGTTTTTATTTACTTTTGCCATTGACAAAATACATAAATGTGGTCACTGCTTGATGACTGAAAATCCAAGGACATTTATGAAATTATTTATCAAACACTTCCTTTAATCTAGATTCTTATTGATTGCTAATGGGACATCTCTAGTCAGAATTATATCCTGTTTTGTTTTAATAAGAGCTTCCTTTAAAGAGAAACACAGCATAATCAGAATACTTTTTTTTAAACCACAGCCAATTATGGAAATGTTTAAATCTTCCATATGAAATAACCCATTTTTTTATTTTAAAATATATCTGTTATAAATTTTTAATGGGTAGTAATTATACTTTTATACCATCATTGAACACAAAGAATATTTATCTCCTAACTTTGTTCTAATTTCCATACACTTCTGAATATTTGCTAAAACTCACAATATTTATTGTCTTTTAACAGCTACACTGGCCAATATTTTAAGTTTAGTAATCTCTTGCCAGCCCTTTACTTGTTTTTCTTTGTGGAAAATCTGATTGTACTACTTCAAAGATGTAATGTGAAAATTTTAAAAACAACAACATTTTTTCAAAGACAGGAGGAGAGATACTTAACTCACTTGTATCCAAGCAGAGTAAAGTTATACCACTTCATTTTAAACCTGTAAAGCACAGAGAACGTGTCAAGCAAATATTCTCCATATTTGCAAAAGTATTTATTGTTAATAATACAGTGAATATTATGTCTATTGCATGTATTTATTTTAAGTTATGATGAAGTTGTCTACAAATAAATTTTTATAAAGTTTGAAGTCTAGAATTTCAGAGAAATTATCTATCTGACCTTGCTGACATAATCTCTCCTATTCATTTCAAATCTCATAACAAATTGATGTGTTATCTCACTAATGGGTTCATTCACCAAGGAGTCAGATTTAATGAATACCCAAGACATAACAATTATACAAACTCATACGTTATAATCTCAAGGAAGGAATAAAATTTTAATCACTAGAACCACTTGTGTCATGACCTTCTATTTACTTGGTCATATAATCATTATATTTGGTTTGAAATAATTTATTTAACACTTGGCTTTTCAATAACATCATTAAATAGAGGAGGTAGGGGAAGGGAGTAAATGATGACCACTCTTTTCCAAGCTTTCCATGACCTACAGCCTACTTATTATTATTACTGGGAATGTAATTGA
>NW_011888819.1:6997987-7030404 GCF_000151845.1 Pteropus vampyrus
AACCCATTTTTTATTTTAAAATATATCTGTTATAAATTTTTAATGGGTAGTAATTATACTTTTATACCATCATTGAACACAAAGAATATTTATCTCCTAACTTTGTTCTAATTTCCATACACTTCTGAATATTTGCTAAAACTCACAATATTTATTGTCTTTTAACAGCTACACTGGCCAATATTTTAAGTTTAGTAATCTCTTGCCAGCCCTTTACTTGTTTTTCTTTGTGGAAAATCTGATTGTACTACTTCAAAGATGTAATGTGAAAATTTTAAAAACAACAACATTTTTTCAAAGACAGGAGGAGAGATACTTAACTCACTTGTATCCAAGCAGAGTAAAGTTATACCACTTCATTTTAAACCTGTAAAGCACAGAGAACGTGTCAAGCAAATATTCTCCATATTTGCAAAAGTATTTATTGTTAATAATACAGTGAATATTATGTCTATTGCATGTATTTATTTTAAGTTATGATGAAGTTGTCTACAAATAAATTTTTATAAAGTTTGAAGTCTAGAATTTCAGAGAAATTATCTATCTGACCTTGCTGACATAATCTCTCCTATTCATTTCAAATCTCATAACAAATTGATGTGTTATCTCACTAATGGGTTCATTCACCAAGGAGTCAGATTTAATGAATACCCAAGACATAACAATTATACAAACTCATACGTTATAATCTCAAGGAAGGAATAAAATTTTAATCACTAGAACCACTTGTGTCATGACCTTCTATTTACTTGGTCATATAATCATTATATTTGGTTTGAAATAATTTATTTAACACTTGGCTTTTCAATAACATCATTAAATAGAGGAGGTAGGGGAAGGGAGTAAATGATGACCACTCTTTTCCAAGCTTTCCATGACCTACAGCCTACTTATTATTATTACTGGGAATGTAATTGACACAGAATTTCCTTGTTTTTGTTATTGTTCTTGTTCCTTTTTTGGTCAGATGAGTACAATATGGGTTGGAAATCTTATCAAGAAAATAAATGTCATAAAGATATATGATGCAGCATGATGCAGTATGTATAATTTTAAAATGCTGTTACCTGGTAAAATAAAACTGTTCTCTTTTAATCAATCCTGGCTACACAAATTTGTTGGTATAATAATGCAGATAAGCAAAAAAAATATTTACAAATCTGTTTCCCTTTCTGATTTTTTCTCATTTTTTACATGAAAAAGAACTAATTTGTATTAGTTCTAATTTTAAGATTAAAATAGTTATCTCACCTGCACTTTTGTTTTGAGGCAGGCATTCCATTTTAAAAATTATATTTCGTTTTCATTTTACTTATTTTAGAAAGATACACTCAGTCATAAGTCTTATTTCTAACTATTACATATACAATATTTTACATATGAAGGAAAAATAGGAAATTATATGTATAGCATCTACTCAGATAAATCAAGATTTATGTCCAAGTAATAGTTTTTTTTAACATTATAAACTTGTACTAGAAATGAAGGTATCAATATTTTTATAATATAATTTTGTGAAGTTCATGTGTATTGCTGTTCTATATAGATAGAAAACAGGATAAAATGAATTGCCACCACTAATTAAATAGTTTCTTATATGTTAGCAGTTAGATATCATGGTCTCATGTATTTTTTTTTAAGACATGAAGTTGAAATTATTCCTAATTATGAATTTAATCAGATGCATAGAATTCAAAATATTTAGATTTTTTTCTTTTATTTTTTTGAACTAGACTAATTTCAAATATAATCTCAAAATGTTTTTAACAGCCATCATGTTATATAAACACCTGGCCAATTTGGGCAGAAGTTTCAAGCTAATTAGAGACCTTTAGAAAGTCATTTAACCCATCTGGGTCCTAATTCACTTCTCTTTGTAATGGGACCAATAATAATTTGTTTTGCCTCCTCCTTAAAGTTTCTCTGAAAATAATACATATGAGGATAATAAGAAAAAAATGGTAAAGACAATGAAAACAGGAAATTATTAAACTCATTGACCATAATAACTGTTTTACATGGTTTTCTTGAAGAGTACAGCATTTGCAGACTTACAAATATTTCATCAGTTTTAACACACACATTCACAAACACACTATGTGATAATTAAAGTTTAACCACATCTAATAACAATGTCTCATTTTCAAGGCAATTAATAAACTATGCTCCTCAAATCCACATCATATTTAGTTACTCAACCTTATATGTTCTAAGATGACGAGGTTCAATATTGAGGAAATCATATTCAAATAGTGTCCATGCAACTCTGCCAATTAAAAAAAAAAAGTGTTGCTGGTACATTAAAAATAGTAAATGCCTCCAAACTCTGCTTAAAGTTACTGTATGAGTTCTTCCTAAAATAGATATTTGTTGAAGACAACTTTGAGGAGTTAGAGCAAAAGCAAATTTTATTATTTTACAATAAAAACATTCAATACAAAATGTAAGTTCTTCTTTCAAAGCTTCTATATATAAAAGGAATGAGTAAAAATTAGGATAAGGCAACATAAGAAGAGGAATTGACTGTGCTCAATTATCTTGTCATTATGATGACCTGAAACACAATCATCAAAAGAGTCAAAGATTTCAAGTAAATAGATGTATGTTAAATGTACTTATTGTAATAGTATTTAAAATGTATTGTTTAATGTTATTTAAGTTAGTAATTGACACAGACAGACACACACACACACACAGTTTATGTTGTGTTATGTGCACTCTCAAATCCTGTAACTATATTGAGATAAATTATAATACAAGAACTTGCATATGTGAGATAAAAAAAAAAAAAACAGTTGAATTTCCAGGAAAGATTTTAAACCCAGAATTTTCTAATCATAATATTATTTATGTGCATAATTTTCACATTTAAGAATCTCTTCAATTGTCGTTTGTTCTTTAAAAATTACATTTAAATGATACTATGTCTTTATAAGGCTGTCACATGTCTCTTTGAAGAGACAGTAGGTTTTGTTAGGATCAACTTGTTTCTGAGCAACTTTGCAGACAAAATACATAAATAAGAAATAGGCAAGTCTGTGGTACATGAAAAGAAGGTAATAACTCTACTACATGAATTAATTAGCATGATTTACCCTTTTAAAGGACAATGAAAATAAGACTACATTTAAAAATCAGGAACCTTTATTTTCCTATGCTAACGATTACTAAATTGTAATAATCAATTTACATATGCTACCTTTTATAATCTCTAAAAGCTACCTAAATTAAATTAAATTAATAAAAGCTACCTAAATTAATTACTAAATAGACGAGGAAACAAAAATACGCACTAGAATTTCTCTGAAGAATACTTATTTTCCATAATTCACAATAAATTCCAAAAAATATATATATATTTCCTGGAAAACAGTTTTAAATACAATACAGTTTTAAACTGTTCTCCAGAAACATTAAGTTCAAAAGTTTAAGAAATCAATTAGAAAGAAAAAGTAGGATAATAGTAGACCTAGAATAAATTCTAGATCTCTTGCTGGGACGCATAAATGACCAAAGCTCCCATCAACTATGACAGCATTAGCTCAAAAACCACAATATTAAAGAGACAAATTGATTTTTGACTTGTAAAATGTTGACATTTTAAAACATCTAGAAATATATTTTTCCCTTTGTAGTAATTACAAATTCCATTTTTTTTGTGTTGTTTACTGTAAGTTACTTTTCAGAATATGCCACCCCTGTCCACTTCCCCCACCCCGGGGAAAAAAAAAGTTATCCTTACATTTGCTGTTTTTAGAGTTGTAATTCAGGTTCTGGCAAAATTTTGTATTTTTCTTCAACATGTCATTAAAATGTAATAGGTATGAAGAAAAATGCATGCATTGTAAAGTCTTCTCTCCATGAATTTTTACAAATGAAAAGAACTAGAGTTTAAGTGAAGAAAAAGAACAAAATCAATGCCCCACATTTGCTGTCCTGTATTCACTACCACTGCAACCTGCATCTCCACTCTGTCCCAGACTCCGGCTACCACTGTCCTGTCTTCTAAAATAGTATGTTAGATGGGGCTATATTTTTACTCTATATTAATATAATTGTATATTATGTGTTTTTGTTTCATTACTTTTCCTCAACATCATATATGGAATATTCACCTATATTATGCAAGCAACTCTAGATTTTTATTTCTCATTGCTGTACAATCATTCATATGTGAATATATCAGAATGTATTTTTTCCATTTTAATACCAATTAGCAATCATGTAGTTTCCAACCCCAGGTTTGTTGAAATAATGCTGCTATAAACATATCTTTTTTTTAATTTTTATTTTTGTTACCTATAAATGTAAGAGTAGAAAAGCTGGGTGATAGTACAACACAAGTAAAAGCTTTGGAAGAGATGGCCAAACACTTTTCAAAATGGCTATATAACAAACATTTAAAGTTAAAAACAAACAATAAACTTTGATAATTATGTTTCTATAAAGAATTAGTAAATATAAAGGAAAACGTAATTTTCTACAAAAGCAGAAACAATTCCAGGAGGAAAATAGCAATTTTAACAGACATGCTTGAAATTGAATATGATGAGCAAATTATTCAAAGATAGAGTTGTTGAATATCTGAATAGAAAACAGCTTTAGAAATGTGGCACATGAGTTTGAGGACTCTCCAACATGAAGCTAAGCTAACTCGCATCTAATCTCCTAGAACAAAAGTAACAACCATAGAACAAAGCCACATCTAGAGCACATTGCATGGATATGATTTGAAGCAGGCGTTCTTATTGATTTCTATACATAAATCTAAAAATAAAACAAAACACTAATGGTGAATATTTGTATGTGTAAGAGTGTGTTAAGTGTTAATTTCATAACTATATAAGAGTGAGCTGTCATTTTATCTTGCTTTGTGCTATCAAATTTCTGGAAAATGAATTATTTTGCATATGCATATTACTCTCCTTGTACTGAGAATATGGTGTCATTTGTCCACTTTGACTAAATTAGTGCTGACCCTTGATCGCCTCTGACAAATGCATCCAAAAATGTGGTCTATTTACAATTACCCTCCCACTTGAAATCATAAGCTTTTTTTTTTTTTTTGTAAAAATAGGCTACAGAAGTGCTAAAATGATTGCATTTAGTGAAGAGTTTCCCAAAAAATACATTTTATTTGCTCTTCCTAGAAACGGCCTAAGCTTTTCAAAATTGATTTGTTTTGTTGGAAATTCCTTTGAAACAATGGACAATTTCTTTAAATATTAACACTCTAGGTATTTACTATAAAATACCTAGGTATTTATTATAAAATTCAAATTGAAAAATTGACAAGAAATCGGAACATGACATAGGGACACGGTTATGTAAATACTAACTCTTCCCAACAAATAATCTTCCCAACTTCAATTTGCTATAGAGCACTGGATTATTTTGTTTCAACAACTGTTGTGCATTAGAATCACCTGGGAACTTTTAAAAAATATATTCATGCCCAGGGCTGTATCCAGGATCAATTAAATTTTTATCTTTGGGGATGGGGGGGGATGGGAATGGGGATTGTGTCAGGCATCAGTATTTTTAAGCATTCTCACAGTGATTCTAAGAAACAGTTCACTTTGAGTACCACTATATAATGCCACCAGCCTTTCAAATGCCAAAATCTACCTATAGTTAAAGCAGAAAATATTCGAGTACTCTTTTAAGTTAGAATAATAAGCACTACTTTCTTTTTCCTTTTGCTTTTTAACAAATCTCAACTTTAAAGCATTCCCTTGGTACATGAAGTCATTAACATTTCCCATATCTCATAGAAACTGATTTCCTGATTTTATTCTTTTCTCCACAAATTCCTAATCTTAACTGTATGTTTTTGTCAGCAGTGTGTCCTCAATAAACTAAATTACCTTTCTTAAATGAATTTTAATTAAAACAGACAAAAATTGTACAATAATAGTAAAATCTCTACAGCGATGGGGAAAAAATGCTGAAGCACATTATCTTTGTGATATTTTATGGGTATATATATATTGACAGCGAGTATTTTTCTCCTTTCTCAAATTTTAATATCTTAGCTAATAAATATGCTGGTGAGTTTCTATTATGATCATATACTTTAAAATTTAGTGATCTGTCTACGGCCATGCTACCCTGAACAAGCCCAACCCCGTCTGATCTCGGAAGCTAAGAGGGTCGGGCCTGGTTAGTACTTGGATGGGAGACCACCTAAGAAGACCAGGTGCTATAGATGTAAAAAGTAAAAAAAAATAAGGGATTGTAAACTGACAAGATCCTTGCAATCTCTGAAGTCAACCAAGGATTGCCTCGTCTAAAAAATAAATAAATAAATAAATAAATAAATAAATAAATAAATAAATAAAGTAAAATTTAGTGTTAACATTCAATTCTATAGCTCTGTTAAAGTGAAAATGTGAGATTATGGAGTTGGTAGGATTTACTTTGGTTTTTATTTACTTTTTTGTTATTTTTCTAATTTAGTCTCATTGTAGTAAACTAACTTTTGACATCTAAATCTTCCTGGTCAGTAAAGACTGTGGTATTCTTTTAGATAAAACAGATTAAAACTATGACAGGACCAAGAGCGAGTACCCTCAAATTATATGCATTCATTCCATGTGAAATTCTCAGAGGGAATGCTCCAGATTTCACACTTTGAGGTTTTTAAGACTCTGCTTAGATGTCACATCTGTTTAGTGCACGCTCCTGCGAAGTATTGCAATGACCAGGTTGGGGAATAAAACTGAAGACAAGTGAGGTTTCTATTCTTATCGTTTCCCCAACCCATTTCCTTACCACCCAAAGGTCCTTTAGCTGGCTGCTATAATGTGTTCTCACGGCATCCCTTACTTATCCTTCCCATAAAATTCACTGCACAGTAAAGATTGATCAGTTTGTTTCTCACTCTCATAGATAAGAATTGCAACGGCTCTGTTCTTCACAGTTATGTGGGAGGCAACATAGCACTGGGATTAAGACTGGTTTCTGAAGTCAAACCCCAAGCATTTTTATCTTGGCTTCATAATTTATCAGTTGCATGACCTAGGAAAATTATTTAACCTTGGTGTCCTTGCATTTTCTCTTCTGTAAAATGAAAAAAAAAAAAAAATCAATGCCTGTCTCACAAGGCTGGAGTACGGACTGCATAAAATAAATTCTATAAAGTAGAAGCACCATACCGAAGATACAGTAACTTCTCAAGAATTGCTTCTTATTATATTCTTATTTTTAGCACCAAGTGGGCCATGGAATATATGTGCAATTGATGCTGTTTCAATAAATTATCATCTGTATTGCACTAGTTAATGTAAATATCATAAAAGTAAAATTTTAAAATTTGATTTAAAGATTGCTATAAAAATAATCTTACTTTCCCTAGACTATTTTATTTCATAGAAGAGCAAATGTTCCATAGAACACTTTGAGTAAGTGACTAAAATGATCTGGAGAAAGTGTACATACATCTTAATAGGAATACTATTGTCCAGCCTGTCAAGTTGTCAAGTGCTAATCTCCATCAAAATCATAACTAAAGTATATTTTTACAAAGATATTGTCTTTCCAGTGCATTAGGGGTATGATAGCAATTTTGAGGGAAGTAATATTCTAAATTAAACAACTAAAATAAAATTGAGTTGGTGAAGATAGCTAACATAAATTTCATCAGTGCCCATTCAACTAGAGCAAAGCACTAATGAATATTTTAAAACAGACACATGACAAAATTTATAGATGTTATTCAGGATCATGAAACACATTAGTAACCAGTATAATGGAGATGAATATCAGAGTTGAAGCTACTGTCTCTACAACCCAAGACCAGAGTAAACTACAAGCATTCATGTCATGTGAAAATAGGTATTCTTGGCTTACTATGAAAATAGCCATCTCACTAAATCTTAACTACATGCTAAAACATTTTTATACTGTTCAGAAACTTTATATTAAAGATATCTGTCTCTTAAATTTAGTGAACTGTGTCACAGTATAACTTAACATGCATTTCTTTGCTGTTGGGAACTTCACCTTGTCATAAAGTTACTAAATAATCTTCTGAAAGAATAAACATGGGCCAGTTAAAATAGTTTATTAAATTATATCATTAGTATCGACGCTGAGTTAACATTTCCTCAATTATGATCCATTCATTCATTCAAAAAGATTACTAAGTAACTATTCTAGGTGCTGGGATATAGTTATGAACAATATTAAAATAAAGACTATTCCCCATAATCACAGAGATAACATCTAATGGGACAAGAGACAAAAGACTAATAAACCAACACAATATAAGATCTGTCAGATGATGATAAACATTATGCAAAAAATTAGGAAGGATATAAGAAATACTGAAAGACTGAGGTGGTTGTCACAATGAATATAACTTTTCAGTAAAGATCTGAGAGACAAATAAGCCAATTTATGGAAGTATCTGGAGAAAAGCATTCCAGTAGAAGTTTCAGAAAGTGCAAAGACCCTAATGTAAGGAATAGATTGAACTGGTGAGCAGTTGTCCTACAGTGGGTTTGTGGCCATCACAGTTATAAGAATAGTCATAAAATATATATTTTAAAAGTATTCTTTTATTTTTATTCATTGCAATGCACACAGCAGTAAGGTTTAAATAAGGTTTAGGTGAGTATGAAAACAATAAGAGTTATTGTAAATTATATATTTCTGCATCAACACTGCCTACTTCACTTCTCCTATTAAATAAGCCCTGAAAGATGAGAATGGAATGAGTTTACTCGCATAAAATGCTGAGATTATATGATACAAAGTGGTAATTCTGTGAAGAGACACATTCAACTGTTCAACTACTAAATATGTACAGAGGAATCTATATTGTCATGTCCCATAAAAGACAATATGAAATTAGAACTCAAATCAAAAGTATTTTTCCTCCTACCTGCATGCTTTATTTTACTGAAATTCAGCACTAGAAAATAATGTCTATAAAAGTATGAAAACGTGAGTTTGCATCTTTAGAAAATGTAATTCAATCAATCTTTTTTTTTTCAATGTGGAAATGTGCAGTGGTATAAGTGAATTGGGTTTGAGCTTATAGCTTGTTTTCCAAAAAATTGAAGATGAAGTACTCATGAACAGGACATGTAAAAAAATGTCACTTTCACATACTTGTAGAATATTACAGCATTATTTTAAAAGTACATGTGAATACACCAAATACACACTTCTTAGAAAGATAACAGCGATAGCTATATAATAAGAGAATGTTGCAGAGTTACCCAGAGTTTTGCTATAGTTTAAGGTCTCAGACATCAATGCAATGTATACATTTCTCTTTATGACCATCTTCTTGCTTATTAGGTCAATAACTTCCTATTTTGTATTGCTTTGCTTGTGATATTGTTTGGGTACTCGCTATCACAAGCCACAATAAACATATCAATCTTATGTAAAACAAAAAAAAATAATTAATGAAAAAAATGAAAAATTTTTAATGAATGACTTTTAAGCATTTAATAGCTACAGGATTTTCAACATAGCAAACAATTCATTAACATTTTTTAGATTAATAAATTGTGTTTATTCATAGTCAAAGGAGAGGCGAATCAATTTTACTCTCTCTACTATGATGTCACCTCGCAAACTCTTGAAAAATTGAAAATAGCAAGAGGGACACTGTGTAACTTTGAGGTCTGGGTCTTAAGAGTTGCAGGACTTTTGCCACTAGTCACTGGAAGATCCCTTGTTGGTACCTAGCCATTATTCTGTGAGGAAGCCCAAGGAGTGATAAGGAGAAGCCAATGTGAAAGACAAATGAAGTCCCTGCGCAAAATCTCCAGCTGACCTCTCACAGCAGTAGCACCAACAGTCAGATATTTAAGAGTGATGCCATTTTGGACCCTGTAAGTATCTCAGTGTCTCATTGGACAATGAAAGAGTAAAATTCCCAATCAACCAACAAAATTATAAGGAATAATAAATTGTTTTTCTTATTAGCTATGAAAGTTGGGTCTTTTTTCTGTTATACATCAATAGGTAACTAAAAACAGATAAGTGCCTGCTCTTTTGGTAGACTGGGTACAGGTTTGACACTGAAGCTTGCACTAGAGTCAGTCCATAATGTCCTACCTCTGCACAAGCAAAACTGACTATCAAATAATTATACGATCTTCATGAAAATGACATTTATAATAACGTGAGATTATTTCTATAGCAAAGCAAATACAATTTCTAATTTGAATAAAACAGTCCAGATACACCATAATAACTGAAACTACGAAGATGGCTTTTTGAAAAATGTCACTGATAAAAGAAGACAATACCCACAGCTTGTTGGTAATATGCCATTTTGAAGCTGACTGGAACTTCTCATTAGTATTTTTGTTTAAAAAAAAACAAGTTACAGCGAAGCAGTTCACGAGGAGAATAGAGAAATCTACATAAGAAATTCAGTCTATTTTTTGATATACATTATTTTTCACTGCTTTCAAATATCAGTCTGAGAAATATCAAGTAAACAACTCGAAAACATTAATAATGCAATCAGCAACTACAGTTAGTACACTTTCTAAGTAGCTTCGTAGAAACATCGAGGTAAAGCTGTTAATTACTTCTATTTAAATCACAAAAGTTTCTAAGTTTATTAGAAGGAAAAGACATTTCAAACCTTAATTTCATAAAAATATTACATAAAAACACAGAAGCAGACCTGAAAAGCACGAATCAGGCTGTTAGTGAGCCCCTCAAGACTGAGCAAAGTTCAAATATTATAGGTCCTCACCTCTGAATCTAGCCTCACCAACTCTGAGGCAACTAGTAATTATTTGTGAGGTAGACTTGACCTTTGTGACAAATTTTCACCCCGCTTCATGCGAATATCTGACACTGATCTGCAGCCAAAAATCTCTTCAAGCCTGAGCACTAAGCATAAAAAGACCATTGAATAAGCAGTTACAATAGTTATTTTTTTTAAAAATTTAAATGATTAAAAATATATTATTTGAAACAATCTAAATTTAATACTATTGTGATTTCTACCACTGTCAAAGAATTATATAAAGCCAGATTAAAAATTTTAACTAAACACTCACATGATATAATGTAGATGAAGATAAATTATAAATTACAGCACACTTTAAAAATCCACTTTTGGAAACCCTAGAGTACAAGGTCAGCAAACAAGTCTAATTCATCTCTTTAACTCTAGTGATTGGTTCATATTATGAGTTCAATACATATATATAGTATTATCTTGTGTTAAAGTTCTTTCATAGAAAATGTCTGTTTCTCTGATAATAACAGAACATTAAAGTTTTGCTAAACTGAATGGTTTTAGAATTGAAATTGTATAAGGAATAATGGAGCAGTCAGAAATTAACTGAATAAAATACAAATCTTTAAATGAAAATAAAAAGAAAGCAGTGCCTATTATATTTGATATTTGTCACAAATGGACACAAGCTCACTTTCTCAAAAGAAAAATTAGGAGTACTAACCAAATTCAGGATTAGAATTATTCTACCAGAAATGAAAATAAAAATGGAATAATTCATCCAGACTAGCTGCTTTGGTGAGAAAAATTTTAGATGACTTGTTTATCATGATAAGAAGAAAACAGCAATAATATGCCTTTTATTATGTAATTTATTTGCTAATATCTTTATGTTCAAATGAATCAAATACAGAAGATTTTCTACTTAAATTACTACTTTCAAAATGATGTTAAAATTGTTAGAGCTTAATTCCTATCAATCAAAATAAAACATAAACATTTATAAAGTGTTTTCCCAAAATATACGCCAGGCATTATCAAGCAAAATTCCTCTTTTTATATTACTTATCGGTAATATTATCTTACGACAAAAGCAGTGATGGTCAATATGGCAAGGAAGATGTAATACAATTCATTTCATTGAGGGGAAAATGTCCTCTTCATTGAAAGAAGGAAGGAAAGAGGGAGGGAAGAAGGAGGGCTGGGCAAGAACCAGAGAAAAAAAGAGAGAGCAAGAAATATGTTAACATGTTATATTAGTATATGTTATGCTAATATATGTTATGTAAAATAAGTTTTTCATAAAAATTAAAGTAATATATAGTTTCCTTTCACTTTATTGGCTTTATATATATGTAAAATATATGATAATTTTTTATAGAATATGAAATAAAAAAACTGCTCTAAATTCACTTACTATTTATTGGTCATGTGAAATGGTAAGCATTTCAAAGGTCTTCAGTAAGCCTAATTAATAAATATTCCTAAAACTGCCTTTGCTAATTTTATGAAAGATATAATAGTTACCAGATTTCCTATAAAGTGATTCAGAAACATCACGGATAAATACAGATTTTGAGTCAGAGATATATGATAGGTGAAACCTATAAGCAAACGTATAGCTGATATTTACAAAGCAGATACAGAAATACGAAGGAACAATAAATAAGGTTTAATAATGCTAAAGAAGATTTCTTAAAAAAAAAAGTTGTTTGGGAGATAACTTTCACAATACATCCTACAATACATTCATCTTCTGTCTTGTTTTCTCTCTCTTAATGTGGTTGATATTGTATTTCTAGAATACATTAAAGTTGTGCCAATAAGCAGTGAAAAATATTCTAAGTAAATAGGCATTGACATTTAATACAGATTAGATATTTCTATTTACATGTACCTTTGGTTTTAATAGGTAATAATGTTGAGAGATTTTAATTTCTAAGGCTTGCTATGGTCTGTTTTTCTTCCTTATCATTCCATCAACAAACAGCTCTATAAACCCGAGCCACGAATAACTAGCAGAGCAGTTATTTATTACAGAATAATGTTAAGTAAAAAAAAAAAAAATTATATCATGTAGTATGCCTGTTTTAACAAAAATGTGTTTTATTATAATTTCATGATTATATGAAACCTAGAAAATATATAATGTTTTAATTTAGCCAAGAAATTATCATAAAGATCATAAATATATATTTAATATATAAAATTTTAAATCTTCTTCAGGGAGAGTAAAATTCTTAAAAAAATTTTAATTTTTTTTAAATTTAAAATATATTACCTAAAGTGTCTTAAATGTTATTTTCCCCCCAAATACATTTGTTTATATTTTGACCATTTTAGTTCTCCATTGTTAAAAACAAGATAACAGGTCTTAAAATGGAGTCGCTTATGCTATGCCCATATCACCAAACCAAGATTTAACAACAGTTTTGGCTCTCCCAAAAATATAACCATAAACCAGAAATCCCCTGATCAGTACCAGTTAGGTAATTTGCCTGGTAGACTCCTGCCATGCCCTCAAGGAAAGTAACTTTGGAATAGCCAACCCAGATTTGTGTCCACTATAACTTCCTTGTTCCAGCTCCCTTCTGCCTATTAAAGTCTTTCTTTTTGTACAGCTCCTGGGGGCTCCTTTCTATCTGCTAGATTGGATCTGCCCAATTTAAATGGATTTTTGCTCAAATAAACTCAACATTTTTAATATGCCATAGTTTTTCTTTTAACACTATAGTACATGATCAAACTATAATGTGGCCATTTACATTTTCAAAGAAAAATTCTAGATTCAAAGATTCTAAAGACTACATTGATATCAGTCATGAATTTATTAAAAAACCAAATTAGCAAATGGATGTAAAAGACAGATGGTTAATAATGAAATTCAATTATGACTGTTCATCACCATTAAAAGATATTTCAACTATATAGAAATGTTTAAAATGACACTTTCATTTCTTAATATTTATGGTTATTGAACTTCTTTTGAATTATTGTGATGCTAATATTTAGTCAAATAAACTGGAAATGGCACTGGAGTTATTGATATAGACTTACAATGTATGACTGATTTACTCGAAAAGCTCCAGTCAGATGATTCAGAAAAGGTAACAGAGTAGTACAAATAGCCCAGTTCTTCAAAATCAGGTAACCTACAGGTGTTATCTCTTAATTGAGAGAACTGGGTTTTTCAGAATAATTTCACAGCTATCTCTTTTTTTCTGCATAGACATCCTGCATGTTTCTGAAATTTAAGGGAAAGTTAACTCAGATATGTCCATTTTACACCAAATTCTATGGAAAATTAGTCTTCTAGATAATAAGAAAAAAAAGTTAAAGAATATGTGAGTTGCTTTGACTATTAGATGGTAATGTTGGGCTACTCCATTCTGAGAGTCCACCAAAAAATAATTATATCTACCATAGCACAAATCCATTTGTCACTAATAAAAACTAACAAACTCTTTCTTCTCACCACCTTCCTTTCTTCTCTTAGTAAAAGCGCCGTTACTACTCCAAGCTAAAATGTTGAGTCATCCTTAATATTTTCTTTTAGTCCCAACAACTAAGCCCTCAGCAGATCATACATGCCCTTTTCCTTACTTGCAAAGCAAACTTAAAATTTCTCCACTTCTTGCAGCTTTATTGCTACCATTCTCATATTTTAAATTTGCCATCACTCAACTCCCATCCCCCAACCTAGAGTACTGAATTTGTGTCTCAGTTTTATTCATGCTCTACTCCCATCTATTCTATGTCAATCGAACTCATCTATAAATATAGACAAATGTTATTGTTCTGCTTTAAGCCATCCAATGGCTTTTCAATTGGGGGAAAAAAAGAAAAAAAAAAGTTCTTTCTATATCTTGCAAGGACCTATTCAATTTAAAACTTTTCACTGTGTTTCAGAAATAATTTTCCTTTATACTCTGTGTTAAGTCTTTTCTCTATTTAGAGCATTATTATGTATGTACATATAGCTTCCCACTACCTAAAATGCTTGTATATCAGGTGTTGGTATGACTAGTTCAGATCACTCTTAACCTTTAGGCCTCAGTTCAATCTATATCCTCAGCTAGCCTTTCTCTGGCATCTCTACTGAAAGATGGCCCTCCTTTCTCTCACATCACTGTTTAATTTATTTTATAACATCTTTCTCCATTCAAAATTATTTTATTGATTTATGTTGTTTATTACCTCATTTCCAGTTAAACATTCTCCCGAAAGGCAGTGATTTGACTACATTTTATTACCAAGCACCTTGCAGAATTCCTCCCATCCAGTAGACACTCAATATTTCTTGAATGAATTGAACTAAAATATAAAATCCATGCAATCGCCATTCAGAAATAGAGTCTTATGGGAAGTTCATTATCTCTCAAGCGGTACTGGTCACGTAGCAGAAACGATTCAGATCTCCATCTGTGCCGAGATGTCTCCACGGAGGGTTGCCAGGTTAAATATAGGACTCACTTAAACTTGACTTTCAGATAAAGCTGATGTTTTTTAAGTATAAACAGGTCCCAAAGATTGCATAGGAGATTCTTACACTAAGAAATTATTCACTATTTGTCTGAAATTCAGATTTAACTAGGCATGTTTATTTGCTAAATCTGGCTATCCTACCACAGCCTATACATTATACAGGGTGTGAATGGCTGATTCTTTAAGAAAAAATTTGTTTAAACAACTAATTTTCTAAATTACATATCAACCCTAAGTCTGGCAATTTCAAAAGCCTACTCATCAGCCACATGGGTCCTTATGATCTAGACTTGCTAGAACATACGACTGTGAACAGACCCTTGTTTGATTGTCATCAGAATTCTGATTGATAAAAATGGCACTTATGGCAGATAATTTGAATGGGATGTGATGTATTTATTTCCCTAAGCATACTAATTATTATTCCAATGATACAGAAAGATGCAAAATCTAATAAACCAGGATATTAGCATATTTATGTCAAATTGCTAGGCCTCTTACAAAAGTTTCATGCATTCATTGCCTTTGGAGGTAAGCTCTTGATTTACTCTAAGGAAACCTAAAGAAGCAACTAAATGAAGCCAACTTAGCATATTTCATGATAACATTCTCCAGGTCATCCTCTAATGCACTTTGAATGTTCTCTAAAGGAAGGTCCACACGATACATTATTTCTGACTTCACAGCCTTGGTACACATCCAAGTGGATGCCAGGCTCACTGCCATTGACAACACTGGAATTAAAGGGACAAAAAAAATTCTATTACCATGTTTATAAGCAAGTGTGTGTTATTCTGTTACATAGCTACTCTGAAGTACACTACTATATGTATAGTACTCTTTATCATCCCGTCACATTTAATTCCATTGAACTTTTGCACTTTCTTTCCAATGAATAGCAAGCACCTGAGGACAAATACTTCCCCTCTGGCATATCTTTTACATCAATATAGAAATTTTCTTGTATGTTAATAAATACAAAATACGAAATGCCATCATTTTTATAATTAATTTGGATAACTTCTGAATACCTTCTCAGCTCCAGGCATTCTATTACATTATTTACATTATTCTGCACTCTCAAATCCCCATGCAAGAAAGCAAAGTGAAGACATACTTAACACTGTAACCATGAGACATGACCAGTATTATTAAACCTTATAAATAATATTATAGGGTAAAAATTGAAGGCAGCAGATAATCAAATAGAAGTGAATTAAATATATTTTACTTTTACAGTTTATTTCTTCTGTACTTCTTCTTTACAAAATATGAATTTGGAAAATAATCTAAGTTATAAGATATATATAAAAAGAGACTGCAAATGTCTGCAAATTTTAAGAAAATTCTCAACCAACAGTATGTTTGATGCATTTGTCTTCAGTTTTCAGATAAATATTTTAAATGACATATATTCTTCTGCTAACCTGCAGCTTTAGATGAAATTAACGGTGTCATTTAAACCAATGCACTTGCTTCTCCTATATAATGTCAAACTTTATAAGTGGAAACCAACTGATTTTATATTTATATATTGACTACAATTGTGCAATTTGCAATGTAAACATAAAGTATACACTAAGAAGGAATTATTTTAATGTATCTTGTTACAGGAGAATTTTCCATACTTAGAACATGAATGGGAATACAAAGTTTTAAAAAAATCTTTATTATTTTAAAATTTCTCTTAAATATTGAAATTATGTTAGAGCAAAATGCCATAAATATATCTAAGAAGAAAATGATTTCATTATTGGGTGATTTGTAAGATGTCACGGACTATTAGGATAGTCTTAAATAAGGGTGTTATTGGTGTCTAAGAATTTTTAGCCTGAGGCTCCAGCATGTGGAAATCTGTTATTTTTTCTTCCTAATTTACCAAACTGATGACTTTGTCACTATTCTGTCAGAAAACAATCGGAAACAAATGCAAGCTTGCTAAAAAAGTTTAAATAGGGCACTGTACTAGGAAAAAAAAATGATCATGTATATTCGGTGAGTCAAGAAATTAAATAAATAAAAATGTGTAAAAGTCACATAGTGTATTTGCTATGTTAATTCCTTAAGGTTACTGGAGAATAAAATACATAAAAAAATATTCATTTGCTTACAATGATGAAGATTTTTAATAATATAAAGGGCAGAAGTTCTTATAATATAGATAGTACCTACTATCTATAACATATGCCTATTTATAACATAAATAGTAGGTAAACCTGTTGCTACACTAATTAGCACAATTTCATTTATTCTACAGCTACCAAAATCTTCTGCTGATTTAATGTTGACCTTTCTACATTTAATGCTAGATTCACATTAGCATTCTCGGGTAAAATAGTTTATCATGCATTTTAATTCAATCAACTGTACTCTACAACCTTTAAGCTATTAAAAAATATTTTTCAGATATCTTGTTTTGTTTCTCTTTATCCATCAATTTTTCTCGAATGCCTACTGACCTAGAAAATGGTAGAATTGAATACTTTTTTAAAACTCACTGTTCCTGCACTTCCAGTCAGCGAAAGTCAAGAGCAGTCACGGTCACAAGAGGAAACAAAAGAAGGTGGGAGATACTATGGTAAAATAGCTCTGGAGGCAAAACCATTGTCACCTAACTTCAATATTTTCTATCTGTGTGGCTTTGAGCAATTTATTTTACTTCTGGATACCTCAATGCAAAAACGGGACAAAAATGTACCCTATCAAACATGGATAACTGAAGGATAAAATAAGATTATTCAAGTGATATCTTTTACTACCAATGTCTGGCACACACGGAGTGCCCATTACAATTTAGTTTTTATTACTATTTTACTATTAGTAATGCTTCACTATTTACTAGGCATTGCAGTGCAGGCATTTAAAATAGTTTCCTAAGAAAACAAACTACGAGTCTTTTTCTTCCTCCAGTTTAGAACCCTGTTCAAATAGTAATAATCTCATGATCATTACCAAGTGAGATTTCTCAGCCAATGTTTAATGCATTTGGTTATTAATCACATCGGAGGCTAAAAGTGTCACATTATAAATGTAACACAACACTCTTGTCTAATTGACCATGTAATCTATTACAATATCAGTGTTTAAAGCTGAAATATGTATCTAAGTACCCTTTAAAGGAAGAAGTCTGAAACTGATCTTAAAAGACTTTTTAAATAAACTTTATTTTAGAGCAATTTTAAGTTCACAGTAAAATAGAGTGGAAAGTATGGAAAGTCCCCATATTCCTCCCGTTCTCACACACACACAACCACCCCCAATGTTAACATCCCCACCCCGGTGGTATATTTGTATCAACGAACCTACATTGACACGTCATCATTCAAAGTCCATAGTTTACATTAGAGTACATTCTTGGTATTTGACAAATATATAATCACATTATATAAAACAATTTCACTGCCCTAAAAATCCTCTGCTCTGCCTATCCATCCCTCACTTCCCTGTAACCCCTGAAAACCACAGATCTTTTTACTGTCTCCATAGTTTTGTTTTTTTCAAAAATATCATATAATTGGAACAATACAGTATATAGCCTTTTCAGGTTGCCTTCTTTCGCCTGATAATTGAAGTTTCCTCCATGTCTTTTCAGGGCTTGATAGTTCATTTATTATTAGCTCTAAATAATACTCCATTGCTTGTATGTACCACAATTTTATCTGTTCACCCACTGGGAGACATTTTGGTTTCTTACAAGTTTTGGCAATTACAAACAAAGCTGCTATAAACATCCATATAAAGGTTTTTCTGCAGACGTAAGTTTTCAATTCGTTTGTCAGAAGTATCAAGGAGTGTGCAAGGTGGATCACATGGCAAAACTATGTTTAGCTTTGCAAGAAACTGCCAAACCGTCTTCCAAAGTGTCTGTACCATTTTGCGTCCCTACTATCAATGAATGAGAGCTCCTGCTGTTCCATGTCCTCACTAGCATTTGGTGTTGTTAGAATTTTGGTTTTTGGCCACTCTAATAGATATGTAGTAGTATCTTGCTGCTTTAATTTGCAGTTCCCTAGTGAAATTATAAGGTTGAACATCTTTTACTTCCATATACTTACTTGCCTTCTGTATCTCTTCTTTGGTGAGTTTTCTTTTCATGTCTTCTTTCCATTTTTTAATCAGGTTTATTTTCTTGTTGAGTTTTAAAAGTTCTTTGTGTCTTTTGGATAATGGTTCTTTGTCGATTGTGTCTTTGCAAATATTTTCTCCTAGTCTGTGGCTTGTTTTCTCATTATATTGGCAGTGTCTTTCACAGAGCAGTTTTTTTTTTTTTCTTTTTGCTTATTAATTCTTTCCTCCATGGTGCCTTTGGAGTGTGTCTAAAAAGTCACTGTCGTACCCAAAGTCATGTAGGTTTTCTTCTAGTTTATATTCTAGGAATTTTATAGTTTTGTATTTTATATTTTATGTGTAAGTGCATGATCCATTTTGAATTAATGTTTTTGAAGGATATAAGTCTGTTTCTAGATTCAATTTTTGTAATGTTGATGTCTGGTTGTTCCACTATTTGTAGAAAAGGCCATATTTGCTCAATTGCATTGTCTTTCCTCTAACATTTGATTCTATTATATTATAGGGATCAATTTCTGGTCTCTTTATTCTGTTTCAGTGGTCTATTAGTGTATTTTTCACCAGATACCACACTGTCTTGATTATCGTAGCTTTATAGTAAGTCTTAGAAGTCAACTTGTGTTAGTTCTCTAACTTTTTTCTTTCAATATTGAGTTGGTTATTCCAGGTCTTTTGCCTCACCATACAAATTTTCACAAAATAACTTGCTAGGATTTTGATTGGAATCTCTAGATCTAGTTGGAAAGAATTGATATCTTGTATTGAACCTTACCAATCCATGAAACAGAACAGTTACTGTTTTGATATCTTTCATCAGTGTTTTGATATCTTCCATCTGTGTTTTACAATTTCCCTCATATAGACCTTGTACGTATTTTACTCGGTTTATATCTAAGTATGTAATTTTATGTTACTATTATAAATATTACTGTTTATGAATTCAAATTCTATTTACTCATTGTTGATATGTACGAAAGCAAATGACTTTTGTACTTTCACCTAGTATCCTGCAACCTCACTGTTATCAATTATTAGTTCCAAGAGTTTTTTTGGTCAATTCTTTTAGATTTTTTATATAGATATTCATGTAATAAGTATAGTTTCTTTTCTTCGTGTCTAAACTATATATCTTTTACTTGTTTTTCTTGTCCTCTTGTATTAGATAGGACTCTAGTACAATGTCAAAAAGCAGTAGTAAAAAGGGATATATTTACCTTGTTCCTGATCTTGGTGAAAAGGCTTCAGGTTTCCCACCATTTATATGCCTGTTCAGATTATCTATTTCTTCTTATGTGAATTTTGGCAGATTATATCCTTCAAGGAATTGGTTCATATCATCTAGGTTATCAAATTTGTGATTACAAAGTTGTTCATAGTCCTTATTATCATTTTAATGTCTATAGGATCTGTAGTGGTGCTTGTAATTTGTGTATCAAAAAATTGATAAGCTATGAAAAATAAAAATAGACTACAGGCTTATCAATTGTATTTTGATATTTAAAAAAACAGCTTTTGATTTTGTTGATCATCTCTTGAGTTCTTGTTCAATTTCTTTGATTTCTGCTCTAATTTTTATTATTTCTTTTCTTCTGCTTATTTGGATTAATTTGTTTTCTAGTTTTCAACAGTGAGAGCACATAAGATTTTTAAGGACAATATATTGTAAATGTGATATATTTCTTTTAAATAATTCAAACTAAAAACAAAGACTCATTTGTCATGTGAAATTAAATCTTATGTCCTTTGGGATAGTGCCTTTTTTCCATTTCAAAATATGTATGTAATCGTGATTAAAATGTTTTGATGATCTGATGTCATTGCTGTCTTAAGTAAAATTGGCAGCCTTCTCTGGAAACTAGACAAGAACATTCACTTTAATTCCCACTCATTCAGCCACAAGTCCCCTCCACATCTCAATAAATACATACATACATACATAAATATACACCTTCATACATGCATACATACATACATACATATGTACATTGCTATAAGGATTAGTCGAATTTAAAAAAAAGAGAAAAAAATGAAATAATGAAATTAAGACTATCAGTGGGAGAAAAGATAGCAATTAGAGTAAAGTACTTAGGATGTTATGGCAGAGGATGCAAATATTTTTTACAAAGGTATCAACACAGTTTGATGAAACAAAACTCAAGCATGAATATTTTAACTAACCAGAAAGATTCTATTCTACCAAACATCTTTTAGAAAGACATGCAGTGTGGTGATGGATAAACACCAAGAAATCCGTGAAGCATTATAAAAAGCAACAAAATAGAATTTCGTTGTATGGATTATGACAACTAGAAACCTAACCAGGTAGAGAATATTGAAACACATTACAAAAATAATTAAATTAGAGTTAAGAGAAGAAGGTCAAATTATCTGGAGAAATAATGGAAGTATTGGCTCCAAAGCCACTTTTTTGATGAGACTACACTGACCGATCTGGTTAATGTAGTATGTCTCTCTCATCCTCAACTCCTAATCTCTCTTACTTTCTCTTTTCCACATTACTTACACCTATAATATATAATTTTCTTATTTGTTATATTGTCAGTCTCTCTTAAATAGAATATAAACTCAATAAGGACAGAACTTTATATAGTTGGTTTTTTATATGCCTGATATATCTTAAGCATCTCCACATGCTCTGCATTTTACTTCAAAAAATGCAACTCGGATTTGTCTCTTTTTGCATTAGTAACCATCATCCTATCTAGAATATTACAAGATATTCCCAGGCATTGTCTCTTTTTCCTGACCATAATCTAGCACTTACCAGAAAAAGTGATTCTTTTTGAAAAGTAAGTATTGTTATATTATTCTACAATTCTTTATTTTTATAAAAGCTTATAAAGTCCTGCATAAATTAGCCCTATCCATCTCTTAAATTTTATCTCTCACCACGCCCCCCTCCCCGCACTCACCGTTGATTATGTGGTATCCTCACTTAACTTTCCATAACTCCATGAATATTCAGGGCTTTCCCCTGTCTCAGGGACTTCATACCAATTACTTCTTCATTTGAAGTGCCTTTCATTTTAATCTTTCTATGGTCAGATCTTTTCTAATTCTTTAGGCTTTATTTAAATGTCACACCTTCAGAGGCTTCTTTGATCAGCCTTTCTAAAGTTGTATCATTGGACTAAGAATATGTTATTAACCTCATGTCCAGATTTCTTTAATTGTCGATCAGGGATACAAAGAGTAGTTACCTGGGCACTAAATGGTTAACCTGGGCTGTTCAAATTCTACTCATTCCAAAGAAAGGCCTCTTAGCAATATTATACCAGAAGCCACAAAAGTTGAAGCCATATGTTTGCCAAGACAACCTCTGCTTGTAGAACCTGACATATTCAAATGAAAACCTATAAACCTGAGCTGCATCATTTCTGGGAAATATTTTGGTTATGTAATATGATGATGACCTGGACCAACTGTTGATGACTGAGTGAAATTCTAGTAATAGACCAGTATTTTAAACTTTTCTTTTTCTGGTTACATCCATTACAAGAGATATTATTTGGGAAGAATGTCTATAAACTACCCTCTACTTGGCCATCAGACTCTTAGGTGATATACAATTCCGGGCAGACTAATCACTGTGTAATGATAAATTTTGATGACAAGTCTTTATAGACATCCCCGGCAACTGCATGTCCAGTATGCCACAGCATACTGTGCACAAAAACATATAACAGTTGTTTTTATAGATAAAAGTTATTAAACAGAATTAAAATAGACAATGGGTTTCTGTTTCTGATGGGAATAAATCCATAGGCATTACAAAGTGAATCTGAAATGTGCTAGGAATGACTGCATCTTAAGACAAAAAAAGGTAACAGGAGGTGTTTTAGCATACTTGAACTAAATTATTCCTAGGTGTGATTAACATCAAACAGTCTCAGTATAAGCCTGTGACTAAAATAGGGTAACTGGCTTTGTCCTCAACTGATTTTGAACCCAGAAATAATTGAATCATGACTGATTTTAATGATGTTTGTGTAATATATATATATACATATATACGCACACACACGCATATATATACTATATATATATATATATATATATATATATGAAGTATAAATATATTATATATAGTATATATACAGAGGCTGATTCTGTTGGGAAAGCATACTAATTTGTTGTGTGATAGAAATACAAATACTAGCTAAATACAGATGTTCAGAAATTATATATATATGGTTGTTTTACTGTCAGAAAGCCTAGGCCAGCGAGCCTAGGTTGTTCCAACACTTCATATTCTAGAGGAAGAGGTTGGCTGGCTCTTAAGAGACAATCTTCTAGTTCTTGGAATATTCTGTGTAATAATATTTATATGCCTGAGGCCTTTGCACACATGTACCATTTTGGACAAACCATGTGATTTATGGTGAATATCTCTTTTTGCTTTGGGAGCCGGGATGGAGTCTAAGGAGCTGGAGTCAGTCATAGGGTGCTTTATGCCTTTGTGACTGACCTCAATAAAATTTCTGGGGCTTGGATGAACTTCCCTCACCGACAGTACTTTCTCTGCTTGTGTTCTCACTCATCACTGCTGGGAGAATTAAATGTATCCCCATGTGACTCCAATGCCAGGAGACACTTGAAGCTTATACCTGGCATCTCCTGGACAATGTACTGCTCATCATTTCCCTTGGCCAATTTAGATTTATATCTTTTCACTAGAATGAACTTGAATATAACTATAAAAGCTTTTCTGAGTAGTCTGAGACCTTCAGGTGAATTATTAGGTGTGAGAATTGTCTAGGCGATACATAAAACACTAACTAACGAGGTTGTTAAGAGAATTAAATATCGTGTGTGAAGAGTACTTAAATAGTACCTGGCATGTGACAGACTCCATGATTCTGCTTTCGTTATTACTATCTGAAGTCTTTATCTATTGCATTCAGAGAACTTACAATCTATAGTCACAATGTTTATTTGAGAATTGTCCTTTCTTCTCATTAGAGTGGAGAGACATGATGACAGGGATTTTGTGTGTTTGACTCCATGTCTGATGCGCCACATCTCACAGTGCCAGGCACAGAGTAATCACTCAATTAATAGTTCTTCGATAAGTCAATTAATAAATATAAACATGAATAACAAGTGAAGAAATTGTGATAAATTAACTTAGGATATTGCTCTAAAAGAGTATAAATTTTACTTAAATATCTGAAGTTAAATTAGAAAAGCCTCATTTGGTTTTACAAGACCCCCAAAGCTAGAACCAGGAACAGTAGAAAAAAACAAAGCTACAGATATATCAATTTTGGCTTACTTTAAATAAAGTACTTTCTAACTGTCATTAGACCAAGGATGGCACAGGTAGTCTTGGGATTGTATTTCTTATTAGAGAGATTTGGGAAATAACTCTACTTATTATTCATTTTTTAGAGCTATTATAAAGGTGATTCAAACATTCTATGTATTTTAAATTAATAGCTTTTAAATTTCCTTTCAAGTCTCAGATTCTGCTTCAAAACACCATATACAGTTTTTCTTCTTAAAAGTATTTGTAATCACTCAGAAAATCTTAATATTCTCCTTTCAGGATTTTATTTTTCAATTTCAAACCAAAGAATAGAAGACTCCACCATAACAAGATATGTGGAGTCCAAAAAATTTTAATACTGTAAACTCAAGATACTTCATCAATTGCAAAAATGATAAAGCTGAGCTTCCCTTGAGGACTCTCAGGGGCGCTAGCTGATTGATCTACTTCTGGTTGTATCTGGTGCCACCTGGTGGCATCTGTTCACTCTAGCTTAAATATAAGTAGAGACTTTTCTGGGTCCTGGGGTGTTTGGCTGAGACTTCCAGTATACTGGCAGCGATTCCAGAAAACATTTTTAGTTTTTATTTACTGCACTAGTCCAATCCAGGGATATTGGGCCAGGAGAAAACTAGAGTCATCAGGATCCTATCTAGTATCACTGCAATAATTAAGAGCAAGGCCACAGACTCTGGGAGCAGAACGTCAGGTTCGTAAGTCAGTCCTCTCACTTACTAGATATGAAACCTTTTATTTACCTAAATTTGTTTGATGTCAGTTTCTTTATCTGTAAAGTAGAAAAAAAGTATGAATAATTATTGCTCTACAATATTTCTATAATTATTAAATAGATAATCTAAGCATTCTTAAAACTCAGCAAACCCTCCCCACACCCAAAAAAAAAAGCTATTAGCATCTTGGCATGCTGGTAATACTACAGAAAGATACTTTAAAAACATCTAAATGAATTGATGCTTAATATACCTATATTACATCCAGCAACACACAAACAAAAAATAGAGCATAACAATGAAATGTTTTGACTATTAACAATAAATAACTTAAGCAAAATAAATAAATAAAGCAAACTAAAAATATCTGAGGATGTTGGGTTTAAGGAATACGTACGTGTGTGTACGTGCATACATTATTTTTTTTTGAGAATGGTGTGTGTGAGAGAAAAAAGTTAAAACTTTAATATATCACTTTTCAAGACAAAATGTCTTCAAGAGGGAAGAGTGGTGATTAATCCAAAACATTTATCATAGTAAAGGGAGCCAGACAGACAGGCTGCATCCTTAACAATGAAGAAGCTTTTATTCTCCTTTCTACCTTCTATATCGCTCAAGTCTCCTCTCTTTTACTAAACTGCCTTTGAAGTACTTCAATCATGCTCTCTCTACAGGTAATCACTGACCTCAATTTTAGCTGTCAGCATGGAAAATAATGCATTTATCTTTATTTTTACTGGAGTGTAAGCTTCTTCAGGGGAATTGCTGAGTTTATGTTTTAGTCTGTATCCAGGACATCATTAATTCAATGACACACATCAAGGACAGAAATATATGATTCTATAAATGTCTATTTTTGCTTCAACATCACTATTTAGGAAAGGGGATGAAAGAATATGCTAATTGGAGACTTCATTATTTTAAGTACAAGGACTGAGTAAGCAATTGGGACTTCACTTTTTTATCTCTTCATAAAAGCAGTTTAATCTTCTCACAAGAACTGCCAAATTTCTTCCAAGTGACAAACTACTTATTCATGATACTTTTGGACAGATTAAACGTCAACCTGGTTTCTTCACAAATAAAAGATATATTTCAGAACAGTGTTGATGCTGGTAACATTTAGAAATAATGAGTACTTGCTTCCTAGTGTTTTGGGTAATCTGACAGTTTTTTACAGGCTTTCGTCTGTATCTTGGTACATGCCATCATTAGCAAGAATTTTTTTTTCTTCTTTTTCATGCCTGTAATTGTTAAGTATATATGTCAAATGTAAGACTGGGATAGAGTAATGAAAAATTTGGGCATTTTCATTAAATATGAAGAGAGAAAGTATATGAACTTGAGAGGACCTTCCTTTTTCATATAGATTTGTGCTGATCTAAATAAACTCCAATCCCCTCAACACTCTATAGTTATACATAAATTGTGATATTTTATGTTAGTAACTTGCTAAACTGGTATTCAAACAAAGTTTTAAGCACAACTATTCATGAGAATTTAAAATCTGGTGAATCAGCAAACATTCATCTCTGTGTTTTATCTATATTTTAAGACACACGACCCATTCTAATTTTGCTTCACAGAAAGATGATTTGTCTTAACTTACATATAAAGTTGTCATTCATTATACGTAATGATTCAAAAAACGTGTCCTAAAATTTTATTTTGTAAAAGTATGATATTTCAAATGTATTACAGATGATTATCTGTGTGAAATAAGTCGTTTTCTGAATTTGTTTCTGAATTAAATGTGGAATACAGTTTTTTTAAAATGGTATCAGGCAGCGGTCCCCAACTTTTTTGACACCAGAAATCAGTGCTCCTATGAAAATCTGATGCCTGCTGATCTGAGGTGGAATTGAGGCAGTGATGCTAGTGCTGGGGAGTGGCTGCAAATACAGATGAAGCTTCGCTCACTGGCCTGTCACTCACCTCCTGCTGTACGGCCTGGTTCCTGACAGGCCGCAGACTGGTACTGGTCCCTGGTCCGGGGGTTGGGGACCCCTGGTATAAGGTAGATTTGAAGATGCAAATATGAATATTGTAATAAATCTATTTAAATATATTATAAATTCAATGAGACATGAGACCACCATGAAATTCTATTTATAGAATTCCTCCTGCCAAAATTCCCATCATTTTTTATACAATGCAGAAAATGATTAAAAAACAAATGAGAAATTATATATTTTTAACTCATTATATTCCACTGTGATATCTCATGAACAAAACTGCAAAACTGTCTAATCAAGTACTACATACTTCTGATCCTCAAACATATGGATTCAAATATGACACAAATGGTGGCTGTAGTTTAATAAAAAATTTGACTAGCCTTCATCCCTGCTTCCTGGGAGTAACACTCTAACTCTTAGAATTTAACAAGTAATAGCAATGTCTTCATTATTCATGAGTGCTTTAGATCACATCTGATAGTTTATGCTCATAAAGTTACTACGGTAAGCCCCTTGAAAGCTATAGGAAGTGGGTGTCAAGCTAAAAAGGCTAACATTGTGATTAGAGAATGGGACTCTGAGACTGCTCAGCATCTAGGGAATGGAAGGAGGCTGGACACTGAGATCAGGTCATGGCCAGTGACTTAATCAACCCCAATAAAAACTCTGGACCTCGGTTTAGTGAGGCTTCCTCATTACTGAACACACTGATGCATCAGGAAAATGACAAGCCCTAATTCCACTAGAAGAGGGCACCAAAACTCTATTTGGGACTTTCCTAGACCTAATCCTAAGTGTCTCTTAATTAAACTCCTCCTGCGTTGTATCCTTTATAATAAAACTGTAACTGTTAAGTAGAGAACTTTCTGAATTCTGTATTATTCTAATACATTTTTAGACCTAAGGGAGTCATGAGACCCTTGAATTTGAATCCAGTCACTCAGACGTGTGAGTGGACTGGGACCCCTTTGTGGCTGTTGTCTGAAGTGAGGGCACTGTTGTGGGTCACTGAGGCTGCGCTATTCTTGAAACCAAGGATTTTTATGACTTTGATTTGGCTTTCATTCCTAGTTCTAGATATCTTCCTCCCTCTTTAGATCCCTCATAGACCCAGCCTTTCCTCTGGATAATCAGCAACCTCCGAGGGAGTAGAAGACAGTAGCCTGGACCTGACTAATGGTCATAATGTCTGGACTAAAGATAACCTCAAAAAAGGACATCTTGATCCAGTCATAATTCAGTTCCTGAGCTCTAAAATGGAACAACCCCCCTTACTACTCACTCTTCTATGAGCCCATACAGAGGGATGCCAGAGCAGACTTCAGAGCTGTCCTGGAGATCTGAAGAAAATGACTTATGACCCTTACCTCACCTCTAACTAATCAGCCCCCGGCACAAACCCAAGCCCACTGAGCCACGGTGTCTTGTGATGTTGCCCTATATAATCTGGAACCTTCATGTCATCAGGGAGTTGGGTCTTTCAGAGCATTAGCTCTCTGCACTCCAGATTGGCTTGCTCAATATTGAATTAATTTGCTTTCCATACTGTGAACTTCTGCTCCAGCATTTCTTCCGGCTAATGCACACAGGCAGAGAGACTCAAATACTGGGGCCCAGGAACATTGCCAATTAAGGATGAAACAGAATAGTGGGCAATAACTTAAAACCATATATATCCTAACTATATAATTCATACAGTGAATATTAACCATATATATCCTAACTATATAATTCATACAGTGAATTATAAATCCTAACTATATAATTCATACAGTGAATATTAAGTTTTTCCAAACTTACACATATATAATAATCCTAAAGAAAAAAAGATTTTCATGTGTACCTGAAGTTGATTGATTAACCTGACAGAAACTCCTCAAACAAATGTCAATGGACTATAAAATCCAAACGAACTTAAAAATATTACTTAAAGTACAAAACTAATACAATTAAACATGCTATTGGACACATGCTTTTGCATCTGTCATATAGACCTAGAATGTTACTTGATTTATACTGTAATATTACACTGTAAAATCTATGTTCATTTGGTCTTCTCTGGACCTAAATGCACCAATTATCAATTATTCAATAGATACTAGCTCTCTAGTTCTTCACGTTTATATTCAGCTCTTAGATACACACACGCACACACACACACACACACACATATACACACACACATATATATAAAATTTTATATATTACATGTTGTTATATGTATGTGTATATATATGTACACACACTATATATATATATATATATATAATATATACACACACCACAATCACTCACTCAACACTCTCCAATTATGAAATTGTCATAAATTCAGCGGGTTATCACTTTAAATAAACTTTGTGATCATCTGGTTGTGAATATAATAAAAACAATTCTAACTCCCAATAAATTATTCCAAATTCGGACACTGTGTTTAATTCATATTTGTTGAACAAATGAATGAAAATTATAGAAATAAAAATTTCAGCAAATGCCTTATTGATATTTTATTTCTAACTTATCTTTTTTTTCTGTCAAGATTAGCAATCTTTTTTCTATCTAATCAACTGCATATTTGTATGCTATAATTTCAATGACCTAGCCTTTTCTGATATAAATTAATTCACAGAAAAATTTTGTTCTGTGTTTTGTAATGGACTTGTGCAAGATAGCAATAGAAATCCAAATATAGGTTGATGGTCCAAAGTTCTCAATCAGTATCCCAAGGAATTCTTTGTTAGAGCATAAAGTAATTTTATGCAAGTATGTTCAAAATAATTTCACTCAATAACCTAAACTGAATCAAAAATCTTTCCAATATTTTTCTGTGCTTCAGTGCTCATTCAATATAATATGTATCAAGACTAAATAATTAAATTAATTGAAAAAATGTCATTGCAAATCAAGACTAAAAAAATAATGTTAGAACCTTGTTTTCATATTTCAAAGTGTATGTGGAATGCAGATATTCGATATAATAAAATTGTATTGTCATTTTACCTTCGAATGACAGTATCCAGTATTCCCTTGATTACACAATACTCTCTAATATGGAGTTCAAATTTAAAAGAGGAAATAATAAGGAATTAAGAAATTATTGGACAGATGAGATTTATTCAATTTTACTGATAATGAGAATGCAATATATAGTTCCTAAGTCTTTCCATCTTTAATTTTTGTTCGACTAATTTTAGTACTCTTTGAAACTTAAATATTAAAAAAATTCTAGAAAATATTTTAAGATTTTAGAATCTTGTGCAGAAAAGAAAATACTATTCTTTAATAAAATAGCCTTAATTAAATTTAGCTTCAGCTGTTGTGTAACAAATACTCACTAGAAACTAAATTTTGTAAAATTCTTGACTGTGATAAACTTGTATTTCGAAAAATATTTTTGCTACAAGGAAATTACATTTATATTAAATTTTATATCATGGAAGTAGATGGATCACTAATACTAAGTAAGCTATTGTTTCTCTACATGTATGTTAAACTCTCATACACTACATATTTTTTCCTTTTTTCATAAGATGACATTAATAGTCACATTATGAAATTAAATAAAACAAAATTAAATAAAAAACAATTCTAACTCCCAATAAATTATAATTTGATAATTTACCCTATGCACAGAGTCAGAGGACTTGTTAATGAGAAATGATAAAGGAAACTGTCAGTAGTCTAATTAGGATCCATGAAGGCAGAACGTGCTTGGGAACAGGTTAAGCATAAACTGACTTTTCTGTTGTTCCTTATTTTGATAATAATACATGCCTACCTTTTAGAGGCTCTTTTTTCCCCTGTATATATGACTCATCCATTCAAACTTCAATATTAGAGTTAGATAGTCTACATATAAATATATACATTTTTACTTGATAAAAATTTACACTGTAAAAATTAAAAAGCATATAACATATACATAGTATGTACACACAACATTCACATATATGTGTGTGTATAAAATGATGTGAATGAGTTTTAAAGTATAATTAATTTTAGATTGGTAAAGAAGAAAATCTAAATTATATTCATCAAACACTGTATTCCACATTTTATTCATATATTTAATTCTTATACGCCAAAAACATAGGCTTGCCAGTATTTTATACTTATGCCTAGCACTGTTCAATACCTTTTTGAAAAAATAAATAGATGAGAAAACACTGAGGCTAAATTTCCAAAGATGACATGAGTAATAAGTTTCAGAGCTGAGATTCAAAACCAGATCAAGCTGAGTTCAGAGTTCAAATCTTTCACCTAAATGGCTCCCTTCTATTGAGTACAAGTATCTTCTATGTCAGAGAGAATGAGGTACACATTCAGGTTCTAAATTTCTGCACTGGAGAAAGAAGTTCCTATACAGGATGCGGAATTTTTCTAGAAATCAAACCACAAAACAATAGAACTTCAGACACTTCGCCTTTTTGCCTAGAGTGGGGCCTTCTAACCTTCACCTGCCCCAGTATAAATAGAAACCATGTACAGAAATAATTCTGTCTTGCAGCTGCAAATACAGCTGTTCTTTACATGTTTTATGAAGATCTTTTTTAAAAATGCAGATAATTCCATATAAAGGAAGTTCTCATTCTTGAGCTTTTATAATAGGGAACACATAAAATGTAATGCAATTAATTCTCTCCCTCTCTCCCTTCATTTACTCAACAATGTACAAATATGGTGGATATGATTAGTTTCCAAAATTGTACGCAAATAATTGCTTTATGATCATAAACCTAAATGGCACACTCAAGATTACCATCTATCAGGTGTACACAATAATTTGTGAAGATATAAAAGGAGAATTTTTCACCAATTTTTAGAGCAACTGAAATCCATAATTTTGTGTGTAAAATATAGTTAAAACTAAAAACCCATAGTGCAGCAGCCAGGAAAAAGTGTTCAATAGTATTGCATAAGACATAACAAAGTGTTCATATTTCCAACCAATGTGGAGGCTAATTTTAGCTCACATTCAAGCGGTGAATTACTCTTCCTGCCAAAATTCAAGGCAGGATATAATTCCTTCCTATTAATGCAGCAGTGAGTAACACATCAGTTGAGTAAATGGTATAGCCATGAGTCCACAGATGAATAGAGAAACCATTCTATGGGAATAAGGAACATGTGGCAGGCATGTTACAGAGTTTATTAAAGTGAAAAAAAAA
>NW_011888819.1:7031619-7039756 GCF_000151845.1 Pteropus vampyrus
AAAAATTCTAGAAAATATTTTAAGATTTTAGAATCTTGTGCAGAAAAGAAAATACTATTCTTTAATAAAATAGCCTTAATTAAATTTAGCTTCAGCTGTTGTGTAACAAATACTCACTAGAAACTAAATTTTGTAAAATTCTTGACTGTGATAAACTTGTATTTCGAAAAATATTTTTGCTACAAGGAAATTACATTTATATTAAATTTTATATCATGGAAGTAGATGGATCACTAATACTAAGTAAGCTATTGTTTCTCTACATGTATGTTAAACTCTCATACACTACATATTTTTTCCTTTTTTCATAAGATGACATTAATAGTCACATTATGAAATTAAATAAAACAAAATTAAATAAAAAACAATTCTAACTCCCAATAAATTATAATTTGATAATTTACCCTATGCACAGAGTCAGAGGACTTGTTAATGAGAAATGATAAAGGAAACTGTCAGTAGTCTAATTAGGATCCATGAAGGCAGAACGTGCTTGGGAACAGGTTAAGCATAAACTGACTTTTCTGTTGTTCCTTATTTTGATAATAATACATGCCTACCTTTTAGAGGCTCTTTTTTCCCCTGTATATATGACTCATCCATTCAAACTTCAATATTAGAGTTAGATAGTCTACATATAAATATATACATTTTTACTTGATAAAAATTTACACTGTAAAAATTAAAAAGCATATAACATATACATAGTATGTACACACAACATTCACATATATGTGTGTGTATAAAATGATGTGAATGAGTTTTAAAGTATAATTAATTTTAGATTGGTAAAGAAGAAAATCTAAATTATATTCATCAAACACTGTATTCCACATTTTATTCATATATTTAATTCTTATACGCCAAAAACATAGGCTTGCCAGTATTTTATACTTATGCCTAGCACTGTTCAATACCTTTTTGAAAAAATAAATAGATGAGAAAACACTGAGGCTAAATTTCCAAAGATGACATGAGTAATAAGTTTCAGAGCTGAGATTCAAAACCAGATCAAGCTGAGTTCAGAGTTCAAATCTTTCACCTAAATGGCTCCCTTCTATTGAGTACAAGTATCTTCTATGTCAGAGAGAATGAGGTACACATTCAGGTTCTAAATTTCTGCACTGGAGAAAGAAGTTCCTATACAGGATGCGGAATTTTTCTAGAAATCAAACCACAAAACAATAGAACTTCAGACACTTCGCCTTTTTGCCTAGAGTGGGGCCTTCTAACCTTCACCTGCCCCAGTATAAATAGAAACCATGTACAGAAATAATTCTGTCTTGCAGCTGCAAATACAGCTGTTCTTTACATGTTTTATGAAGATCTTTTTTAAAAATGCAGATAATTCCATATAAAGGAAGTTCTCATTCTTGAGCTTTTATAATAGGGAACACATAAAATGTAATGCAATTAATTCTCTCCCTCTCTCCCTTCATTTACTCAACAATGTACAAATATGGTGGATATGATTAGTTTCCAAAATTGTACGCAAATAATTGCTTTATGATCATAAACCTAAATGGCACACTCAAGATTACCATCTATCAGGTGTACACAATAATTTGTGAAGATATAAAAGGAGAATTTTTCACCAATTTTTAGAGCAACTGAAATCCATAATTTTGTGTGTAAAATATAGTTAAAACTAAAAACCCATAGTGCAGCAGCCAGGAAAAAGTGTTCAATAGTATTGCATAAGACATAACAAAGTGTTCATATTTCCAACCAATGTGGAGGCTAATTTTAGCTCACATTCAAGCGGTGAATTACTCTTCCTGCCAAAATTCAAGGCAGGATATAATTCCTTCCTATTAATGCAGCAGTGAGTAACACATCAGTTGAGTAAATGGTATAGCCATGAGTCCACAGATGAATAGAGAAACCATTCTATGGGAATAAGGAACATGTGGCAGGCATGTTACAGAGTTTATTAAAGTGAAAAAAAAAATCTATGAGAATATAGCTGCTCCTCTGCGGTAAATTGAAAAACTGCAGGTGTAGAAACTTGGAAATCTCTACCAGTAATAATTTGTATTTCTATACATAGAAGAGATGTTAGGAAACCTTGAGAGAAGAGACAGGTGAAAGTAAGATAATGAATGAAGGGACATTCAGTCCTTATTAGAACAAATGCAATTTTCTTAGTTAACCCTAGATTAGGTTTTCTCCACTGTCTTCCTTGGGATATAAAATACAACTGCATCACATTCATAGCTTTGTACACAGCCATGATTGTGGTTTCTAGAAGAAACTTTTCATTCATTTTTGTAAATTCAGTTGTTTTCTGGAAAATATCAATAAAAGGATACCATCTGGATAATATGAAATATATGTTTCACTATAGACATATTACATTTATCCTATATCTGTGTATACGTGTGTCTACCTGTCTGTCTATCATCTATCTAATCTATCTATGTACACCTACTTCCATAGTTATGATTTGGTGTTTATTATAGACAAAGAAACAAAGAACTAACATCACTTTCATGAGATTACCAAACAATTACTGACTAGCTATATACCGCAGTTGGATTATCACATTTACCCCACATAATGCAGACCATATATGGAGGGCACACATATATTATGAAATGATTTAATATCAAAATATTGTTGTTCTTGCTGAATATATTACATACTATCTAATCGAAGGTGTTTGGGGTGTGTCCAGAATAAATGTACTCCTTTGGAATTTAAACACTACTAATTTGGAATTTATCTTATTTTGGTTGTTTCTGTTGTTAAACAGAAGAAAATTGCTTTATTCTTATAACAAGAGACAGAAATGTTAAAGAACAAACATTTAATAATAGCAATTCTATTTTTATTTTGACATTCTTGTGTATGGTTTCCTGAAAATATTAACAGATTGAATATGTGTTGGGGTAGTCTCTGAATATATTCTAGGGACTGAATCAAGAGAGGGAAGCAGTGTACAACTTACTACAAATTTACCAATGAGGACCTAATTAAAGCAGAAAAGACCTTTACATATGGAAATAAAGATTTATGATAGTGGCTTCACGCACCAAATTAAACTAGACTGATTATTAAGTGCATTTGAACTAATTTTAAAGGGTGAGTTCCAAGGTTTTCTTAGTATTTTGTGCATTTTCACTTGGGTTTAAAATAATTTTTAAAATGGAAAAAAAATTTCCCATGGATGTACAAAATAGAACCGGTACCTAATTTAATTTGGGAAGAAGGTAATCAAACTAAGTTGTGTTGCAAATGCAAGACTCATGTTTAAATGATCTAAAATTATGGGAGACCACCTAGGAAGACCAGGTGCAATAGGTGTAAAAAAAATAAATAATAAGGGATTATAAGCTGACAAGGTCTTTGCAATCTGTGAAGTCAACCAAGGGTTGCCTCATCTAAAAAATAAAAATATAATAATAATAAATAAAAATAAAAATAAATGATCTCAAATTCCTGGGGATATTTTGCATATTAAAATAATTTCTATTACAATTTTAATGATTTAAATATCTTATTTTGAAAAAAGAGCTCATAGTATATATTAAAGCCAAAGTAAACTCCCAGTTTTCATATGACTGATAAATCATTTACTTAACTGGGAGTTGAAAAATAAAAAAATGAAAATAAATTACAGTATAATTGTCACAGCAATGTGATGAATAATCTCGGTTAACTAATTAAAACGCAAGACCAGACTAAATTTTAATGTCTTATACTAATTTTTTAAAAAGGATAAAGTACAAGAGATCAACAAGACATCAATACATATAAATAATTTTAACATTTTAATGAGTTGCTATTGAAATGTCAAAATTTAAATAAATAATTTTAACTATATTCAAATTAAAACATTTTAATAGTTGCATTAAGCAGTCTCAAAAATCAGAGTGCGTGAAGAGATAATAGGGTGTCACTCACCTTATGAAGGCTCACAGGGCAAACATTTACTGAAGTGCCTTTTTGTTATGTACTAACTTATAATTGGTTCACGTGCATTATATTTCCTCTAAAGGTTACATCCCTTTCTCTGATTCCTATTTTGGTTGATAGCATCACTACCCATCCTTCCTGTTAGTCAAATATAAAACCCTGATTTCAAAGTTGAATTTGATCCCCTCTATGCCCCAAATTTCAACCAATTGCCAAACAATTTGGCTTTTACCAAAATAATGGTGCATTTTGCATCTTTTCTTTACTCATAATATTTATTTTCATTATGAGAGTGAAAGCCCTACCAACACCACCACCATTACTTTCCCTAATGTTTGTATGGTTTCTACATCTAATCTTTTTCCAACCACCTTAACTATTATTAACTCCAAAATGTCTGCTTTTGGTCTTCTAATTCTATGTTCCATTCTATAGCAATTTTATATAATTTATAACTAATAGTATCATATACACAGTATGTATATGTGTGTGTATATAGATAGATGATATAGATATATATAGGTACAGATATTTAGGTATAGATATGGATATGTAGATACATATACTACATCTCCAATCTAGAACTTTTTTTGAATGGCACACAGACCTCGTTTTCAATGAAATCACTATGCCATCCTTATACCTTAAAATACCGCTTCTTTAATATATACTGTGCCATCAATATTTAATTTCCCTAAAAAAATATCTTTTAGAGTTAGTTTGTGGAAATCACCAAACAACATCCATTGTTAAAGTGCATAAAAATTTTATTAAATAACAAGACTTTTTTTTTGTCATATAATTGATATAAAAGGCAAAATGGGTCATTTTATCCATATAATTACCCCCACATGAAATTGACTAATTGCTTCTTTATAGTGTTATCTATCTTATTCTTTGATCTCCTATACATTTTTGATCTGTAGAATACAAATCCAAGTGGAAACAGATCTATCTACCTGACCTTGGAGCAGGTGCCTCCAACCATACATGTGAAAAATGATATAATCTCTTCCCCTCAACTTTTGACTCATTATGCATTATCTCAGCTAAAGGCATAACGAGATATTCAGGCAAGAAAAAGAAAACTAAGAATATACTTTGAACATTCCACGTCCCTCACTCGAAGACATCCATTGGCATGATAGGTTGACCTTGCTACTCGAATAGCTTCCTATCAAGCCTACTTCCTTTACCTTTGCACAGCTATTAGAAGTATGTGAACCCATCATTCTCTTGCTGAAAAGCTTTTCATGGGTCGGATATAATTTTTCAGTTGTCACTGTATTATTCAATATCTTTTAGATTTTGCCCAAGTTACATTTACATTCAGTTCAGTATTTTAGATCTTTTGTGGTCCTCTATATCTATAATGTGGCTCCTTCCAATTCCAAATTGCTTACGCTCAGTCATATCCTATAAAGGTCAAAGTTTTCTTCCCCAACTTGAAACTGATTTATTTTGGTTCCAAGCCTGAATTTAATGATTCACATTTATGGGACTAAGTATTTCATACTTTATGTATACTCTCCAGTTATGTATATAAACAAGTCAATGAAAATAAATATGGTAGAGTATAGTAAATGCACTGATGGAAAAAGCGCAAAATACTGAGGCAGCAAATAAATACAATATATGAACATGCAGATCCCAGAAAGCTCTTGAAAAAACAAAAAGTGACATTTAAACTAAAATCTGCAAGAGTCATGCAAAATGATAAAAGGATTATATTCAGATTTAAAAAAATATAAGTTTTTGTAAAGGTTTCCAATAGAGAATATAGTATTAAAAAGGAAAGAACACATTGTAGACTTTCCATTGCTGCCCATAATGGTGTAATTGGTTCTCAATAAGTCCTGTCATTTAAGCAACTTAAAAATAGAAAACAAAAATTAAAAAGAATATTGTAATTGGACAGCAGGCTGTACAGAACACTGAACTTTGAGAAATGAAAAATAATTAGGTGACACCTAAGATCAACCTGACTTTCTGCAAGGAGGTATTTACTAGACACCAGTTCAGGGTAGGGATAGAGCACATTGGTTTCTACAAGCATTGGAGACAGACAGTCAAGTTCAGAGGAGCTAAGTTAGCTAAAATTTGTCAAAGTATAGATGAATACGAGGCTACACAGATAAGGAGCTCCAAAAACCTTCATAAGCGTCCCTTTGAGTCTTTTGTTAAATAGTAAGATAACCTTTTAAAGAGAAAGAACAATCTCTGGGAAACAATAAGCTCAAAACAACCTACAATTCACAGGCTGAGAGATTTCCTAGTCTGAACAAGGCAGAGTAGAGTAATCTGTTGAGCAACTGGGGCATTCGGTAGGGATATTAAAAAGGTCAAGACTTTGAAGTTGAGCTACATTACTTCTAGATTACTGCTTTATTAAAGTGTCCCCAAAAATGCCTTAAAAGAAGGTTTAAGCAAATCAACTTAATCCACAAATAAATCGATTTTCATCCCAGCAAAACACAATCAATCGTCTTTAGAGAAAAACACCAACATCCAAAAACTCAAAAATGTGATATTAACAATGACCAGTATATAACAACAACAAAAAAATAGTAGACTAATGAAGCATCATGATGGAAATGTGACCTATAACCAGGAGAAAAATATACCAATAGAACTATGTTCATATGATGAATAAAATGGAATTAGCTGATATGTTCAACGCTTTAAAGGAAAATAGGAATTATAATAGAGAAATGAAATCACAGAAAAAAAATCAAATGGAAATTTAGAGTTTTAAGTAAAAAATTCTAAAATTCAATTTTCATTGGATGTCCTTAATAGATTAGAAACTGCAGAAAAATAAAGATGAATGAACTTGAAAACATAGCAATAGAGGTTATACAAACTGAATCACAGGGAGAAAATAGAGAGAGAGAGAAGGGAAGGAAGGGAAGGGAAAGGGAGGGGAGGGGAGGGGAGGGGAGAGGAAAGGAGGAGAGAGAAAGGAAGGGAAGGGAAGGGAAGGGAAGGGAAGGGAAGGGAAGGGGGGGAGGGAGGGAGGGAGGGAGGGAGGGAGGAAGGAAGGAAGGAAGGAAGGCGGAAGTAAAGGAAGGAGCAAACTATCAGTTTTCTGTGTGTTACCATCGAGAAGTCCCAAAATACATGAAGTTAGAGTTCCAGAAAAGGGGTCACAACATAGTTAAAGAAATAGATAGTGAGAAATTTTCAAATTTTATGAAAAAATAGAAATCCACTAATACAAAAAGCTCAACAAATGCTAATTAGAATAAATATTAAAAATCATAGTGAGTTACATCATAACAATTTTGCTGAAAATCAGTGATAAAGATAAGATCTCAAGAACTGCTAGAGAAAAGAGACACTTTATGCACAAAGAAACAAATATAACAGTATCGGTAATGCTGCATCTAAAATCATGTAAACTAGAAAACTGTGGAATCTCATATTTACAAATATAAACATGGGAAAAAAATACCATGCAAATATTTAAACAAGCAGAACAAAACACAGAAAGATTTAGAAAATGTGAATGAAACTATTAACAAAGCTGGCCTAATAAATTTGAACATTAATAGTGCTCTACAACTGATCACTGTTGAATAGATACTCTTTTCAAGTACGCATTGAATATTTTCCTAAATAGATGATTTTCTAGGCCATAAAATAAGTTTTAATAAGTTTAATAAGTTTTAATAAGTTTAATATAAATCATCCAAAGTATATTCTCTAAAATAAGGAAATTGAACTAGAAATAGTAAAACGATATATAGCATATCTCAAATATTTTGAAACTAAGTAACCACTTCTAAGTAATCCACAGACCAAAAAAAATATAAAAATTATTTTGAGTTAATGAAACATCAAAAATTTTCAAGTGTAGAAGTATTTAAAATTTTTTGGTTTAAATTCTAATATTAGAAAATAATGATATAAATATAATGATCCTAGCTTCTTTGAAAGACAAAAACCTACCAAAACTGGCACAAGAATAATATAAATTATAATAAATTATTACATAAATCAAAATATTTTGAAAATCCTACAAAGAAAACTCCAGATCAAAATGACTTTGCTGGTGAATTTTTAAGAAACTATTTAAGAAACAGATAAGATAGTATTTATATAAACCTTCAGAAAACAACAGAGTGAACACTTTCCAACTAATTTATAAAGACAGCATTACTCTTATACTAAACGCAGAAAAAGATATTACTAGAAAACAATAGTGCAGTCATGAACA
>NW_011888819.1:7039806-7042167 GCF_000151845.1 Pteropus vampyrus
AATAAGTTTTAATAAGTTTAATATAAATCATCCAAAGTATATTCTCTAAAATAAGGAAATTGAACTAGAAATAGTAAAACGATATATAGCATATCTCAAATATTTTGAAACTAAGTAACCACTTCTAAGTAATCCACAGACCAAAAAAAATATAAAAATTATTTTGAGTTAATGAAACATCAAAAATTTTCAAGTGTAGAAGTATTTAAAATTTTTTGGTTTAAATTATAATATTAGAAAATAATGATATAAATATAATGATCCTAGCTTCTTTGAAAGACAAAAACCTACCAAAACTGGCACAAGAATAATATAAATTATAATAAATTATTACATAAATCAAAATATTTTGAAAATCCTACAAAGAAAACTCCAGATCAAAATGACTTTGCTGGTGAATTTTTAAGAAACTATTTAAGAAACAGATAAGATAATATTTATATAAACCTTCAGAAAACAACAGAGTGAACACTTTCCAACTAATTTATAAAGACAGCATTACTCTTATACTAAACGCAGAAAAAGATATTACTAGAAAACAATAGTGCAGTCATGAACAAAGGCATGGCAATCTAAAGAAAATAATAGCAAATAGAATCCAACAATTTATAAAACAGATAATATATTATGACCAAGTTGGATATATCCCAGGAATGGAAACCAAATACTGTAAATTGCCATATTATAAAATAAAAAGAGAAATCATATGGTCATCTGTATAGATAAAAAAATTAAAAATTTTAACGTCCATTAATAATAAACTATCTCACTAGACTAGGAATAGAAGAAACTATCTCGATTTGATAATGGTCATCTACAAAATACCTACATGTAGCATATTTAATGGAGAAAATCTGAATGATTTCTCCAAAAAATCAGGAACAAAACAAGAATGTCTGTTGTCACTGCATTTATTCAGCACTGTCCCGGATTTCCTAAGCAGTGAAATAGCCAAGAAAAATAAATAAAAAATTAAGAGAAAACTATAAATACTGGTAAGAAGTAAAACTAATTCACAAGTGACTTTTAAAAATAAAATCGACATTAAAAAATAAGAATTAATAAGTAAATATGTAATAATTAACTGTATTTCCATACATCAGTAAAGAAATTTACCTTTAAGAGCAATACTTCCTACAGTAATATAAAATCTTGATATTAACGAGAAGTTTAACAAAATAATATGTGACACCTGAACATTTAAGAGCAGAAAAAAATGCCTGAGAGAAATTAAAGAAGACCCAAATAAATTGAGAAATATTCCACGATCGATCTGGAAGGAACCACATTACTAAGATACTAATTCTCTCCAAATCGGTCTATAAATTTAATGCAATCTCTTCAAAATTCTCTGTACACAATTTTTTTGAGGAAATTGTCAAGAAGGTTCCGAATGTATATGAAAAAGGAAGAACCAGAATAGCCAAAATAAATTTGAAAAAAGAACAAAGTGAGACAATGTACATTGAATTTAGATAAATCTATAGAAATCAAGACAATTCGGTGTTAGAATCATAATAGAAATTACAGACTAATAGAACACAACAGAGTTCAGAAATAGACTCACATATATACAGTCAGTTGTTTTCTACAAAGGTCCTATAAATATGGAAAGACAGACTTTCAATGAATGTTCCTGGAAGAACTAGGTACGCATTTGGTAAAAAGAAAGGTAGCTATACGTGCATTAGTAGCAAAATAAATATAGTAAACATTTTATGAAACATATAGCTTTAGAATCATTATTTCTTTTGTTTCCACTTTAATACTTATTTGCAGATTAATAAATAAATTCAAGTCAACTTGTATACAAAGATTCGAACATCTATTGAATATACTGGGAAGTCTAAGGCAAATTCTCAGAAGTATTAATAACTATGACAATTTAAGCGCCAGTGATATTTCTCACAGCAGTTACTAAAAAAGCTTCCCACAAAGAAAACTGCAGGCCAGAATCCTCTACTTTTAAAAATTTCAAAGGAAAATTCAATATTTGTTTAGTTTCCTTCTCTTATGTTTCTTTAAAAATCTATATTTTAACAGTATCTTCTCTTTACAGGAGAAACAAATTTTTCCAGAAAATCTCTGATTAGAAAGTAGTCAAAGAAAGGTGACACTAACCATGAAGTATGCCCCAGTAACAGCTATTCAGTGATCTGCTTTCTTGCCAAACCATGATGTACATCAACAATATTTAAGATAAGGTATGTCTTCATTTCTGTGGTCCTAATACTTAAGCATAGACCCTCTAAGTAATTTTAGTCCATATGGGGTACTTGATATCACCACAAAAGACTAAAACATTTGCTCAAAAAAGTCAGATCAAATACATGTCAGAAAGGCAATTAGCCCTTCATAATA
>NW_011888819.1:7043792-7053454 GCF_000151845.1 Pteropus vampyrus
AATGGATGTATAGGTCAGTCTGAGAAGAAATGCCACCTTGATACTGTTGAGTCCGCCAATCCATAACCAGTGTGTGTCTTTATGTGTTAGGGTCTCATTTGATTTCTCTCAGCAATATTCTTTGGTCTGCAGTGTACAGGTCTTGATCTCATTTGTTAATATATCATTTTGAAATGTTATTTTAAATGTCTTTTTTAAATTTTTATTTTTTTATTTTGATTTTTTTTGGCTTTCAATTATATAATGCTGGTATGTAATAAAACAAATTTACTTTGAATTATTGAAAATGATCACAGAAAGGCATAAAGTAGATACAGAGAACCAAAAAACAAATATCATATCCTTGGGAGACCCCAAATCATAAAGATGTGATCTCAATAAATTAATTTAAGCATTTATGAAAATGACAATAAAATCACAAATTTTTTTGAGGCATGGGAATACAATTAAAGTGTTTATTTCAAAACATAAACAAACATAAGCAATTATTAGCCAAAAACATTTTAAAGAAAAACAAAATGAGCATAGAGGGGACAAGACCTATAAGATGCAGACATTTTAAACACAATAAAATGTGTTTTGGGTGCAAAAATATATAAAAAACAAGGGGTCGAAATAGAAAAAAATGTATTACAAAAGAGAGGAAACATGTATTTTTAAATAAATGGTGTTAGGATAACTGGAGAACATATGAGAAAGAGACAAATTTGGATCTGTTCATCATATCACATGAGGATAAAATCCAAAACGTCCAGAGATTTAAATGTAAAAAGATAAAACTATACATATAGTAGAAGAAATCTCGGTTGCCTTTTCTATAAATGGTAGAGGCAAAACCTATTTAAGCTGTAATTCAAAATCCAGAAGCAGTAAGGAAAAAGTTAGATAAATTTGATTATATCGAAAAATAAATATTTGTATGGCAAAAGACATCATCAGTAAACAGACACATGTCAAACTGGGAAAAATATTTGCAACTTAAATATCAAAGGGTTAATATGCTTAATAAAGGGCATGTAAAATTAGAAAAAAATTTTACCAGCACTATAAAATAGAGAAATGAACACATACTGAAATGCCATTTCTCACCTCTTTCATTGGCAAAAAGCCAAAAGTTTAACAAAATATTGTGCTAAAGGGAAGCTAAATATGAAGCTCCATACATTGCTGGTAGGATGATGAAATAAAATCACTATGAAAAGTAACTTAGCATACGTGACACATTTTTAAATCATTTACACTCTGACCTGGAAATATAACTTCTACAAATATATCCAAAATATACACTGTCAAAAATATCTTTACAAGAATATCTTTTTAAATAGGCAAATGATTGCAGCATTCTATGTGATGGAGGTGGGCCCAAAAATATTAGTAAAAATCCAAATTCCTCTCAATAAAGATCTGATCTGATTTACATCTACAAAATCATAGCTCTAAAAAGGAGTGAATTGAACTCATTTCTATAATTATGGTTTGGTCCCCATGTTTGTACGTGAAAAAAGTGGAAAAAATATGTACATTGTAGATGCGTGTGTATACACACATCCATACTACACATATATCTATATTATACATTTTTCTCTCTATTTTCTTTTTTTGACCTGGAAACTATGCAAAATATTTTATATAAATATGAAAAAGAAACAAAATGTCAAAAAAATGAAAAAGTGAACTTAAATATGCATCTAGTTATTAAACACACAGATGAACCATTCCAAGTAATGATAAAACATAGCATTTTTATTATATGTATATCAAGATAGAACCTAAGAACATAAAGAACAATCAATAATTTTTAAGTATTTACAGTACTCATTATTGATTGTTCTTTTACACTGTTATCTGAAACTTTTATGTGCATTGTGAAGTAGAGCAAATATTAATCTAATTATTTCCAATGTTTTTGAAAAGCAGGAGGTAAAGATGTAAGATAAACCTACTATGCAAAAATGTCTAACAGCTGAATTTGAATTGGAAAACAGTATAAATTCTTGACTTATTTCATCTATCTATCTATCTATCTATCTATCTATCTATCTATCTATCTATCTATCTATCTATCTATCATCTATCATCATCTGTCTGTCTGCCTAACATCTATATCTAGCAATTTCCCTTGCTCTGTTCTCTGAAATGCATAGAAACATAATTTAATGCAGAAGTAATAAGCACACCTAGGACCCAGATTATGGTTTCCAGATGCAATTTCCCACTGAAAGTAATTAATTCACTTTGGCGAAATGTCTGATTCCTTGTCTGTGGAAGGAGATCTACAACTTAATCCTGGAACTCTTATGCCAGATAGCATGGAAGTTACAGATGACCACTAGTACTTAGCTAAATTTAGAGGCTCCTATGAGCAAAAGTTGAGAAAATTTGAGCATCAATAACGAGAATAACTTGAGTAGGTTGAAACCCACCAAATTCATGTATATCTAAGAGCTAATAATCATGTTTATAAAAACTAATTGTTTTTGATGAAAGTTCTAGGGAGGCAAATCTTTATATAAAAATTAGTAAATTATGGGATCTTTCAAGCATTTATTCTGCCTTTCTGATACCACTGATAACAATATAGCAGAGGAGGGGTAGTTACAAAAATGTGCAAAGATGGGAAAATAGTCACTGTTTAAGATACTGTCTCCCTCAATGGAGAGAAGCTACTGCCTCTGGGACTAAGGATAAATAGTCCATTTTGAATGTTACAGAGGCCTTCAGGATAGAGTGTATCTCAAATAAGGGTTAACTTAAGAAATTAGTTTCTCTTCATTCTTGTTGCTCACTGTAAATTTTCCCAAACCAATCTCTGCACCCTGGCTGCTTAAAACTATGTAGAGATTTTTAATCAATAAATTTGACACCTTAAATTGAGTTAGGGGTCACTCTTGAAAAGCAATCTGTAGATTCAGGAATAGCAACATGTTAAAAATACTGAAAAATAGATAATGTGAGTTTTCAAGGATTTCTAAATGGTGGTTTGCACAAAAGAAAGGAAAAATAACACTAAAGAATAATGTAAGTTCTTGCTGAGCGCTTCTGAGTAAAATAACAACTGTAAATCACAGTACAAGATTCTGGACCCTGGTGATCCCATTAAGAAGAAGCAACTGATGAGATTTAGGCTGAAGAAAAATCTGTGGACCTCATGCGATTTTCATTCTATATTTTCAAAAGTATAATACACCTTGCTTGTTAACATCAGTAGGGTAATTTACAAAAGCACAAAAGAAAAATAGCCAACATTACTGAAACTTTTAGCTTCAATGCCTAGGCATATGCCATAATTTGTCTTTATATTCCAAAATTTAAAACTATGTTTAAATTTTCAGTACCATTTATTTTTCAAGACTTATTCCTTATTATTCTTTTCAAATTAATACAAAGCAATATCATTATACCAATTCTAATGATTTAAATGTGAACTTCGACATTTTTTCTCTTTCTAAAGACTAACCTGACAACTTATTCTAGCCATAAAGAAATACTCTTCAAAAACAAAACAAAACAAAACAAAAAACCCTGGCTGAAATGTGTCCCTGAAATATTCATATTGAAGGCCTAATCCCCAGTACCTCTGAACATGACCATATTTGGAGACAGGGTCTTTAAAGAGGTATTCAAGGTAAAATGAGACCAAATGTTTGGGACCTTATGCAGTCTGACTAGTATCCTTACAAGAAGAAGAAATTTGTCACAAAAAGAGACACTAGAGATGCACATGCACAGAGGACAGACCATGTAAGAAAAGGTGCCATCTGTGAGCCAAGGAGAATGGCCTCATAAGAGACCAAATCTGCTGACACCTTGATCTTGGCCTTCTAGCCTCCTGAATTATGAGAAAATAAACTTTTGGAATCGAAATCATCCAATCTGTACTTTGTTATGGCAGCCCTAGCAAACTAATAAATGTACAAAGACCTTTCTTTCAAAACATAAGTTTTTTAAATTTAAGGGGAGGCCACCATCCAACTCACCATATTATATAACTATTCTCTATTGTGAATCTGTCCTAGTATGAACCAAATGATGAATAGGACAAAACTTGCTACAATGGCTGCATTCGAAATGCAGAGGTATTTAACTTCACCTAAGTCAATGACACCACGATGTCAAAAAAATGGCCTGTCAAATATTAAAACATGTAACATATTTTTTGGCATTGAAATGCTTAGTTATAAAACTGTGTTTCATTATTGGGAATATTTTTCAATATTATGTAAACCAATGCACACCATTTTTAAAATATGACTATGTCACTAGTAAGAGCAGTTATCTGTTGACATCAAATAGTGGTATATGCTGGTAACATTCTTTTAACATTGTTAAAGATTTGAGAGGTGATAATATGGAAAATGAACACATTCTCATGTTGTTCACAAAAGGTGGGGAAGACGGCCAGTCAATTGATATAAACAGTTGCTTTTAATTAATTCCCTATGTAGTAGGCAAAGAAAGACACTAAACAGAAGATAGAGCTTAATATTTGGGAACTATAATTACCATTATTATATTCAATATAAAGATAATGAAAATAAAGTATAGAAAAAACAAGTCAAACACACCTCTCTGGTTCTAAAACCCATTTTTGTTATCGTCCAGATTTTTGTTGTCTTATTTTGTTTGTTTGTTTGAACCAACACACCAAGGTTTGAGAAGTGCTATAATGGTGATTTCCAGAGTGGACTGGAGAGTTTTGGAATGCCTGGGTCAGCTCAAGGCATGCTAGTAGGAGAAATTTTGCTTCTACACTTCAGCCTAAAAATTAATGAAGTCTGTGCTTGCTCACACTTAGGGAACGTGAAATGCAGCTGTTACCAAGATAGGGCATTAATATGTGGCAGGACTTGCTTTCTGAAAGACCTTGATCAGAGCATAAAAGTGCGGCAAAGATGCATTTCTCTGTTCTAGGGACTGGACCCTAGAGGAGTCCAATAGGCTGGTGTCTGGAGTGAGTGGAGTTTAAAGAAACACTGTTATAAATGCTCTTGCCATGTACATCAACACCTAATTATGAGTGCCACTTTTCTGCTAATAACCTTGGCTTTGAAGGAAAAGAATCAAAGCCATCACAATCAAAGGGAGCACTGAGAAGAATGTTAGCACTGAAAAAAAGAACTGACAACTGTCTTCAAAGGATATTCTCTAGGTTTGGATGGAACCAAAAGGAACTCATCCTTATGCTGTCAACATTTTCCTAAATCATTCTCAATGCCACAAAAGTCTAACCCAATTTAGAATATTTTATAGACATTTTTAAGTACTAAAGCTTTTAAAATGTGTGCTATAATGTTCAATGTCACAAAATACAAAGTATGGCTTCTTTCCAAAGTTCTAATTTTGTGATATTTTTTAGGTAAGATCATTTTTATATGATATTCTGGCATAAGTAGTCATGTTTTTATCACTATATTGGTATAATTTTCTATCTTAAATTTTAGTATAATGAAACATGTTTTAATCACATTCTTAAAATAAGCTCACAAAATTTTAATTTGTTAATGGCATTTTCACAAAATTGTTATCTATTTAATAATGTAATTTTTATACTATGATTATGTACTTGAGGATTATTTTGTGGGCAGAAAGGACAGTAAATTGAGTATTTGATGACAAATTAATACTGCAGTCATTGAACTATTAGTGTGGTTCATCATTTATTTCTAGATCTTTCCCCTTCATGACCAAATAATGTTCCCCCCACCAAAGATATAATCCCCAGAATCTGCAAATTTGTTAACTTACATTTAAAAAAGGCTTTGCTGATTAAAAAAAAATAAAAGGGCTTTGGGATTAATTTAAGATTTTGGGATAAGAAGGAAAGATTATTGTGGATTATCCACACGGATACAGTGTGGTACATACATACAAGGGAATATTACTCAGCCATAAGAAATGATGAAACAACTGCCATTGGCGACAACATGGAAGGATCTTGAGATTATCATGCAAAGCGAAATAAATCAGACAGAAAAAGTCTAGAACCATATGATTTCACTCATAGGTAGGATAATAGTTTATTTTTATAGTTTATTTCATCTTTAATTCAGAATCAAATAAAATATTTTTAAAAGATCTATAAATTCCAACTTTTGTATATAGTAGTATAGAATGTTCAATTTTGATTTTCACTCATGCTTTATTTTTCATTTGTCTTATGTAACTCAATTAAAACGAGATCTTGATGTTTTCAGTAGCTTATAGGAAGAGTTCACTACTTCAGTCACCTTATTTCTCCATTTATATGCTGATGAAGTTCCCCTCTCAGAAGCTAAACTGGAAGTCAAGGTGATAGGTAGGACACTTAGATAAATATCCTGTGAATACCAGGCATGCATCTAATTTAAGTTGAAACTAAAGAGAAATTACCTTAATCTTATAGCCTTGTTCTTGAGATATAAGAAAAACAATTATTCTTGCACAAATCTGATTCACTCTGTATTTCTTATTTAACAAACACAAACAACCACAACACGACATAAACAAGAAAACCCAGTATTAACCACAGTCCACCATGCACATATATTTTATGTCTGATTGCACCTCTTTGAAGCTCACATCTCAAATGCAATATGTAGTGATGAAGTAAACTCGGTTCCCTTGTGGGTGGCATACAGTTCTTGCATCTGATCAAAGGGAAATGACAGATAGCAACATGAAGTGGCAAATACATACCACACTTAGCATCAAAAAATATGGATCCCAACCTTGAGCTAGGTGCCAGACAAGTTTCCAGTTGTTAATATCACTCATTGTATGTTTTCTAGTGGAGGTTGGACAATTTAGCATATAAAATATATATGTTTAGATAGATAAAAATATGTTTCCATTTAAATGTGTTTAAATAAATATGTAATCAATTAATTGACCATACTATATTTGCAAATATTGCATTTTAGCTTTTCTTCGATTTGAAGATATTTTCCTGATATTTATTTCTAAATATTTATTTCTAAAGTATTAATATTACACCTATATAAATTTATTATTTATATAATAATTTACTCAAGGAATATATAAAACTATGAATAAAACAAAATCATGTAAAATTTGGAGAGTTGATATATAATGGTGACTGATATTATTTTTAATAATGGTAAAAACATAATGAAATAGAGTAAAGATATATATGTATCATTTATTTTTGAAAGTTCTCATGATAGAAATACTGGAAAAAGTTAGATTTAGATGCAGCATTTTAACTTTTTATTATTATTATTATTATTATTCTAGAAGGCAACAGTACCACTATGCTGAGCCATTAATATACTTAACTTTAAAATGTTTCCTTTTACTTAAAAAAATTACAAGGACCTTTTAAAACGTACACTTATGCTGATTATAAAAGTAAGATTGGTAATATAAAAATATATTTTAGGTCTTTTTCAATATTACTGCTAAATAAACAAATTGATATTTTACTTAACTGCTACCATTTGTGACAAAGTCATTAATTTTTATAAAGCTTATAATAACAAATCTATTTGGATGTATTTTACCATTTTATGCAATCTGAGAAGAGAACCGCACTAATTTAAAAAATATTTTCACTAGAATATATTAATTCAAAGAAAAATTCAAAAAAAATTTTTTTAACATTCCATAATAGTATCAGAAATGAAACTCAAATCTGGCCTCGTCTCTTCATAGCCTTTATCCAAGTCAAAGTTCTCTCACTCATCCCTGCCAAAAGCAATCACTTCATTATGTTAAGAAAAACACCATTCATAGATGAGACTAATAGAACATTCTTATTAGGAAACATAATTTGGTATAGCCGAATTTGAAAGCATGTTAGATAAAAATTACAACATTAGGGGAGGCTCAGGGTTTCTCTGGCACAAAATGAATAAATGCTAAAGTGAATTTTTGCAGAGAATTTTTGTTGGGTAAATTTGACACACTGAAGAAAGGAATGAGGTATTTTCTTAAATCTCTTTCTATGAAATCTGAAAATGAATGGAATATGAAGTTCATTCAGTTCATTTTAGAGACTATTGTGCTATGCCAATTTCATGCCAGTTCAACAATTTTTGAAAATTAGTTTTATCTGGAGTTCAAGCAGTTTCACAAAGAAAGGAAATTGTGGTTTCTACTTTGGCTGAAATAGCTCAGTCTGTTTTTTTGTTATTGTTGTTTAATATATATTTTATTATGTACATTGAAAAATTTCAAAACAGGTTTTCAAGAAGCAGTTAGATTAACTAAAACCAACATCAGGGTATAAGATGGTTGAAGGAAGATTATGTGTAGAAAAATGGTAAGAATTCATTTGGAAATAACTTCATAGTAGGGCCCACACAAAAGTGGTTAAATAGCCACCAAGGTGACATTACTGAATGAGGTACTTAAAGAAGATGTGGAGTAATATTCAATTATATATTATTTCCACCATATACATATATGTTAGGTCTTTTTTTACATATATGATAGATGCAAATAACTTAAAGAGCATAGATAATAGTGATACGTAATAAAATAATTAAAAGTAATGAGTTTTGAGTATCTTTTCTTTTAATAAAACGTATCTGTAGTTTATATAATTTAATTCCTAATAATGTCTGTGCTTAACAATAAGCTCAACAATATATTCTAGCAGCAAACAAATGCAAGAGCATGGGGAGGATTAGAAGAGTAGCAAAGTCTTGGTTGGCTGGCAGTGTTGTAATTTGGTGTTTTGGTACATCTAGGATGCAGATGTCCAAATTTTTACACATGGAGTGGTGTGTGAGAACACCCAAAAGACTCTCACGCTACCTCATTATCTGGCTTTGAGTATCAAAGACCTTCTGGTCATACATAAGCTGTGTGTTACTGCTATGAGCCTGTTCAGCAATCTGGTCTGATGAAGAAATTGGTACAAGGAGGCTCCTGCATGACCTTATCCTCTAGTTTTACATATTCCACTATATTTCCAATGGTAAAAATGGTGACGTTAATGACCCATTGAGATCATTCATAAGAGAATCAGGAGCAAGTTTTATTCCTAACTGCATTAGGATAGCGATCAAACTAGGGTGGGAACTCAGGTAAATGTAAGAGTGGTATCATATCCTAAGAGAGTCTAGAGAAAAATGCAATGTATTTAAAATTATTATGATATGACTCAAGTTTTAAACTACTTCTTAGGTTTGGTTCATGGTTCAGGCATTCAACACAATAAGTTTTATTTAAGTTTCGAAGTATTCCTGAGCATAAGATTTTCCCCTGATTCTTATATTATCATATTAAATAGTTTCACTACCCTAAAAATCCTCTGTGCTCCATCTGTTTATCCTTTCCTTTTTCCTAATCCCTGGCAACTACTGATCTTCACTGTCTCCAAAGTTTTACCCTTTCCTGCATGTTAGGAATCATACAGTATGTAGCCTTTCCAGACTGGCTTCTTTCTCTTAGAAATATGCACTTACTTTTCATTTATTTTTAGTGCTGAATAATATTCTATTGTCTGGATGTACCACAGTTTATTTATCCATTGACCCATGCATGGGCATTTTAGTTGCTTCCAATTAATGGTGATTATGAATAAAGCCATTATAAACATCTGTGTGTGCAGATTTCTGTGTCAACATAAATTTTTTAACTTCTTTGCATAAATAAATACCAAGGAGCACAACTCCTGGATAATTTGGTAAGAATATGTTTACTTTTGAAAGAAATTG
>NW_011888819.1:7053504-7055912 GCF_000151845.1 Pteropus vampyrus
ACGCTACCTCATTATCTGGCTTTGAGTATCAAAGACCTTCTGGTCATACATAAGCTGTGTGTTACTGCTATGAGCCTGTTCAGCAATCTGGTCTGATGAAGAAATTGGTACAAGGAGGCTCCTGCATGACCTTATCCTCTAGTTTTACATATTCCACTATATTTCCAATGGTAAAAATGGTGACGTTAATGACCCATTGAGATCATTCATAAGAGAATCAGGAGCAAGTTTTATTCCTAACTGCATTAGGATAGCGATCAAACTAGGGTGGGAACTCAGGTAAATGTAAGAGTGGTATCATATCCTAAGAGAGTCTAGAGAAAAATGCAATGTATTTAAAATTATTATGATATGACTCAAGTTTTAAACTACTTCTTAGGTTTGGTTCATGGTTCAGGCATTCAACACAATAAGTTTTATTTAAGTTTCGAAGTATTCCTGAGCATAAGATTTTCCCCTGATTCTCATATTATCATATTAAATAGTTTCATTACCCTAAAAATCCTCTGTGCTCCATCTGTTTATCCTTTCCTTTTTCCTAATCCCTGGCAACTACTGATCTTCACTGTCTCCAAAGTTTTACCCTTTCCTGCATGTTAGGAATCATACAGTATGTAGCCTTTCCAGACTGGCTTCTTTCTCTTAGAAATATGCACTTACTTTTCATTTATTTTTAGTGCTGAATAATATTCTATTGTCTGGATGTACCACAGTTTATTTATCCATTGACCCATGCATGGGCATTTTAGTTGCTTCCAATTAATGGTGATTATGAATAAAGCCATTATAAACATCTGTGTGTGCAGATTTCTGTGTCAACATAAATTTTTTAACTTCTTTGCATAAATAAATACCAAGGAGCACAACTCCTGGATAATTTGGTAAGAATATGTTTACTTTTGAAAGAAATTGCCAAACTACCTTCCAAAGTGGCTCTACCATTTTACACTCTCACCAGCAATGAATGAGAGTTCACATTGCTCCACATCCTTGCCCAAATTCAGTTGTGTCAGTGTTTGGGATTTTTGCCATTCTAATCAAAGTATAGTGGTATCTCACTATTGCTTTAATTTGTAATTCCCTACTGACATGTGAGGCTGAATATGTTTTCATACACTTCTACATGGTCATACATATTCAAATGCATATTATTTTGAACAAACTAGCATTTGTTAGATCAATTAAGAATTTAAAAATATAAGTTCTTATTTTAATTTCACTTAATCCTTGTCTGATGCTCTTCCTTTCTTTATGTAGATCCAAGTTTCTGAACTATATCATTTCCCTTTCTCAAAAGAATCTCTTTTAACATGTCTTGCATAGCAACAGATTCCCTCAATTTTAATTCATCTCAAAAAGTATTTATTTTCTCTTCACTTTAGAAGGACAGTTTTTCAAGGTACAGAATTCCGGATTGATGTTTTTCATTCTTTTTTTTTCTCTCCACATTTTAAATATTGTATTCCTCTGTCTTGTTTGTATGGTTTCTGAGAAGTCAAATGCAATTCTTATATTTGTTCCTCTAAAGGTAAGATGCTTTGATTTTCTCTCCTGGCTTCTTTCAGGATTTTTTTCTTGATATGTTTAAACAGTTTCTCCTGAGGGCAGGTGTTGTTAAGTACAAAATACTCTGGCTCATTTTCAAATGGTTTCCTTTGCCCTCCCTCTGCTGGAAGAATAGGGTATTTTTCTCTAATATTCATTGTGAGACGTGATGGTTGGCAGAACTCCAGGAAGTAAAACTCACATAAGCATGAAGGCTCCCTGATGAACTTGGATTTTGTCTCTCAGACTTGTTCACACTGAGCCTCCAGCAACTTCTCACTTACAATTCAGATTTTCTAGCCAGATGCTGGTATCCAAGGAGGTTTCAGTCCTGTTCAAGTAAGTTGTATTTTTCTGTGTGTGCCTGCCAGTCTCTCCATTTGGGGGACAGTGGTTTACTCTGCAATTTCACTTTTCTTATGGATCTAAAAAGAGTTGTTGATTTTTTTTTTCCTGTTTGTTCAGCTTTTTACTTATTGTAGAGTGGAAGAATTAACTTCAAACTTCTTGCATTCCAGACTGGATACTGGACTATTATTTTGCTTTTGTTTTTCAGCTTCGTATTGTACATAGTAGAATTTACAAATAATATGTACCCAATAAATATTTCAAAATTTACTTATATTTGTGTAACATTGTCAAGGACAATTCACATCCTGCTTAGAGATGTGTTTATTTGAATCTGAATCTGAGCTGCTATATCAATAATGGAGAAGTCAGTTTAGGAAAACTCATTAAGGACAATGACCTTGATTGATTTACTTCTCAAAACTGTATAGAAGAGTGCAGTAGATGGTTTGTAATGCAGCTTTGCAACATTTCCTATCAAGAGTTGTAGTTTATTTGTCTATCTCTTAATTATA
>NW_011888819.1:7055962-7074010 GCF_000151845.1 Pteropus vampyrus
CCTGTTTGTTCAGCTTTTTACTTATTGTAGAGTGGAAGAATTAACTTCAAACTTCTTGCATTCCAGACTGGATACTGGACTATTATTTTGCTTTTGTTTTTCAGCTTCGTATTGTACATAGTAGAATTTACAAATAATATGTACCCAATAAATATTTCAAAATTTACTTATATTTGTGTAACATTGTCAAGGACAATTCACATCCTGCTTAGAGATGTGTTTATTTGAATCTGAATCTGAGCTGCTATATCAATAATGGAGAAGTCAGTTTAGGAAAACTCATTAAGGACAATGACCTTGATTGATTTACTTCTCAAAACTGTATAGAAGAGTGCAGTAGATGGTTTGTAATGCAGCTTTGCAACATTTCCTATCAAGAGTTGTAGTTTATTTGTCTATCTCTTAATTATAAGATAGTCTTTAATAACTTTCCTGGCTACCAGAATGTGGCTAAAGTCACAGTGTGTCAGCTCTGATCCTAGGGCTCAACAGGTATGGCATGCTTCTGAAAACTCTTGAACTCATGCCTATGATTTGAGAACACGAGGCCATCTTGCTAAAAGATGTGAGACCACGTAAAGAGAACTTAATAGACCCAATAAGACCCACACAGGTTCCAATCAACCTACCAAGTAACTGCAGATATCTGAGCAAGCCCAGACCAGATGAGCCAATCTGGGCTCAGATCAAAAGGACCACCCAACCAACCCAGAGAATTTGTTAAAAATAATAAATAGTTGATGTTTTATACCAATAGCATTATTGTAGAAATTCATGACTAGAATAGAAGGCAAAAATTGCATCATGGAAAAAAGTATTCAAATATATTTTTCTTCTGCCTGTTACTAAAATTAAGCTCTAGATTGCATGTCTTATGAAACTCAGGCTTTATATGGCACATAGAGTATCTGTGACTTTTTTTCCATATTGAACCATTCATCGTTTCATGAAATCGCTTTACCACATTATGTTAAGAAGCAAAATTAATGAATAATAAAATGTACTACCATGCATTAAATTATTATTAAATTATGCATGGTCAATCACAGGACAGAATTCTTCCCATTAAAAGTTTGACTCCAGTATCTTTTCCTCGCCTAACATATCTTACTTCAGAGTTTCTATGCATTATCACTAATAATATTAACTGATTTTAGTTTCTTCTGAAACACAAGAGGGCCAAATCTTCATCCATATGCATTGTATTTAAAGCTCATACTTCCATTTTACAGCTGTTTTTGGAAACAAGTATCATAACTCTTTTGGATTCAGTTCAGTGAATTGTCCTTTTCCCTTGAATCTGCCTCATCATTTCTTCTGAAACAATGTGGATCTACAGTCTGCAACTACTACGGTATTAGCTACCTGATTTATCATATACCCTATCATGATAGAGGCAGCAGATCCATCGGTGGCCACTTGAAAAGCATGATTCTGACAGTGATTCCTGAAGGCTCAGCCTATATATAGCCTTTTCCATCAGCTTTCCAAACACTTCAGTGAGCAACATATAATCCATAATAAATCCTTTTCTGTTTAAACTGTCTAGTCTGGATTCTCTTGTCTTTAACTGCGAGATCTGGACTTAAAAGAAGGATCATGATTACTCGGTATCTTTGATCATATCTGGACATATCTTAATTGCTTAATAGATATAGCAAAATAAGTAAACTCTTATAACTTTACCATTCATAATTAAAGCCCAGTTCAAAGTTATTCAAATTTTTAGCTATGACATGCAACTAAATGTAAAATTTCTTCCATTCTTTGAAATTTTTGTCAAATGGCAAATTTCAAATAGGACTACTAATTTCACCCACTCTATCCTCGACATCAATTAATGTACTTGGAAGATTATAGCACTATCTTAAGTAAATTTTAAGAATAATTCTTAATAAATAAAGACAAAATATGGGTCGAAGTTCAGAGAAAAGAAGAAAAAAATCTGTGATGTTCATTGTACTAACCAGGAGATGTTAAAATGAATATTTTCAAAGTTTAATCATTCACTCTTTTATAAAAGGAAATTAACGATATTTGAGAGAAACTTTTGAAATATTAAAAGACAATATAAATAATGATCATATGAAATATCAAAGAACTACAGAGAAATCCAACAGGCTTATAAAGACAAAAAGATAAGCTTAGTAAAGTACTTCACAGCATGCAAATAAATATCAATTACTTTCATTATTTTTTTAATGGCTTTGAAAAGGACATTATTGTCCCTCTCCATGTCAGATCAAGACAGACATTCTTCCATCCTGTCAAACACAAGAAGTTTTTATTCCAAGGCCTCTGCATAAGGAGCTTCCACTTCCTGTTAATAAACGCCTCCTACTTGCCACCTACCCTCACCTCATGCTTCCAATATAATCTTAGAACCATATCTTAAGGAGATACACACACACACATACACAAACATGCACATACACAAACACACACAAAATGCTGTTACTGAAATACATTTCAGTCCCAAATTAATGTTTTCTTCTTCACTAAAAATCAATTGAATTTTAATCACAATATGATTGTCAACAGTCAAGTGATATTTTCTTTTCATTTTAAACAAAATTCTAGAAATTCTCGAATGTATCTGTGTCATTATCCTTGCAAATCATTGATAAAGTGTTAATATCAACAAAATCTATATAGAGAATGCATTTTTCTTCCCTCTAATTAAATTAAAAAATGAAGCCTAAGATAGAAAATCTCATCCACAGCATATAAGGAATAAATATACAGAGAAAACTTTCTAACTAAAGGCATATGTTAAAGCAAGTATCAAAACACTGATGAAGCTTCAATATTATCATCACTAACTGGGTGACAAATCAAACACTGAGGTAATGGGAAAAAAATTGTTGCTTAGAGACCAGTGAAGATTAGAGTCACTATGGGATTTTGCAAAAATTAAAATCAAAACAGAAAGCTTATATTTGAACATTACAACAGAGTTTAATATATAGCTATCCATGTTTTGAGATTCAAAATTTTCTGTAGAATATATAAATACAAATTTCTATATTTATAAGCTGCATTTATTTTTTCTAAAAGTTTAGATGTAGTATAAATAAGATGTCTCTAGAGAAGTTTTTCTTTTGTTTCCAGATGTTATTATCAAAGAAAAAATTGAGTTAATAAACATTTTCTTCAGGCTGCTGAGAAACTCACATTATTTTCTATATTTACTTATTAAATAGCATAATAATAAAATAAACAGTTATTTTCAAACACATATGATTAAATTTTGTACATTTTCTGCTATCTTGTAAACTATGAATGATTCCAGCAATAACAAAAATATATTAGCTGCAGAGCAATTATTGCTTAATGTGCAACTTAAGGCTATGAAGCAATACTACAGTTTTTAAAATCAAATACCTAAGAGATTAGCAGAAAATCCTTCATTAAAACACTAATTTCTTCTTATTGATGGGGACACAATAACCACCAGAAATCTTGAGCTTATAGTCAGCTAATTTAAGAAACAAGATATGAAATTAGTACCCTGGGGCTGAAAACAAGCACTTAGAATTGAGATGTGACATTAATTAAAGTAAGAAAAGGACTATAACATTAATGTGAAATAATCATTATGCTAAGGAGAACTTATGAAAAAAGAATTAGAACTGAAGGAAAATGCCCAATTATCTTGCTCTGAATGAAGTTAAAATGCAAAATCATGATCTTCCATATGAAAAACTACAGTTGAATTTCTGAAAAATAATCCATAGTATGCTCAAAACGAGATAAAATGAAAAACAAACAAAACCAGAAATCATACTACAAAACAAAAAATAAATTTAAAAAAAGAGTTAAAGATGATTATAGCTACCCATATATGAATGTTCACCAGTTGAAAAACCTTCATATTAAGTGTAATTGCATTCGTGCCAACTCTGTCATAAAGAAACATTGGACAGAAGGTACTGATCTTTTTATATCAGATATTAGGGAGTGTGGGGAGAGTGCAAGAGAGATATTTCAAACATCCTAAATCCACTGGTGCAAAAGAGACTGTGTGCTGGAGTTGGACATGCAGAAGGGAACATGAATCAGTAGAAACGTTGGGAAGAGAAGGAGAAGGTTGAGATGGAAGGAAAAAAGAGAAGAATATGAAAGAAGCGGGAAGGAGAGAATTAATGAAATAAATTAGGAAAGGGAAAAGAAAGGGAAAGAAATAAAGCAAAAGCCGCTGTTTCAGCCTTACGCTAATTGGCATGGCTGCTGCTCAGTTCAAATTGCACACAGTAACTAAATAGGGAGCATTCTTCCTTATTGATTCCTCTCTACCTACAAGGTCCCTCACCTCTTCTTCTTAGTTGTTTTCAGTTCACCCACCTTGCAGAAAGACAGGATGAACTCTCCCATTTCTAGACTACTGAAGCACTTGTTCTTCAGCTCATTCTGAGATTGAATCATATCCTGTTTCCTTTATGTGTGGGTGGCTGTTTGTAATAAATAATGTGTTAGAACAGATGGTTGGGCATGTGCAATGATGACCTGAACCCCTTTCCTTCTGATAAAGTAATCCGTTTAACCAACCAACCATTTATTGAGCAAGTGAGAGAACTGTGTTGGATTCTTATTTTGAAGAACATCTAAAGTTATCAAATAGCATCATCACGAGAACTTACTGTCTATTTGTTGTTGAGAGTCTTGGTAGGCACTCTCACAGGCAGACATTTAGCACCTAGCAGTCACTAAGAGATTTTCCTATTAAGATAAGAAAAGTTATTCCTAAATACATAGTTATTTCCAGTCTTATCAGTATAATTAAAAGTCATGAATGCCATACACCTTAATTTTACTCATCCATTCATTAGTACAATCATTAAACAGAATTGGATTAAGTTTTTAGTATGTGCTTCATACTGACACATGTCCTTGTTTAAACTGTCAATCAAATGAGACACAGGTTCTGTCTTCATAGAACTTGAAATTAAGTGAGGGAGACCATCATTAATCAAAGAAACACATATAAATGTGGAATCACAAACTGTGATACATTCTTTGAAGAATAAGGATCAGCTCCCTTAATCCTCAATTAGTCTTCAATGGGATGTGTTTTGGGGAGCATCTGATTAAAGAGCAGGATCTGTACAAAGAGAAGTGGTGGTTTTTGGCATTTCTTCAAAGACTACTGCCTTGTAATTTTAATTATGGCTGTGATTCATTCACTTATTCATGTATTTGTTGAGGCAGTCAGTGAACAACTATTTCTTGAGCACTCACCTCACTCTGCTAATTGGGCTAGCAGGGGCTAAAGATAGTAAACAAAACTGACATGATCTTAAATTTATAGTCCAATAAAGGTGAAAGGTATCAAATAATAATGACCAAATTAATACTTATTGATAGAAAAAAATACAAAGGGATCTGAAATAGTTGGAAGATCTCGGACAAAACATCAAGATTCCATGAAGAAGTAATCTGAGAATAGTAGTGAAGGATGACGATTAATTAAATACACAAATAAGAGAAGCATCTCAGATAAGTAGGCTCAACCTATGAAAGGTCTTATCATTGAAAGAAATTGAATGATTTCCAGTATGTCTGAACGACTTCACGAGCCCTGTCTAGCAATAAGGTATCATATATATGGATAAACTCTTTGTTTTACATTATCTCCCAGACAATCTAGCAATGTGCTAGAAAACAATTATTTTCCACTTTAATACTCTAGTCAGAGTGCTGGTTTCCCCAGATGATTCATTCAAGCAACGTGATAATCAGTTCATACAGGGCACATGACTCACTTCTGATCTTCTGATCAATGGGATGTTTTTTGGGAGCATCTGAAATTAATTGATACTGTGGTAAGAAATGCAAAAAAATACAGTCTCATATCTTCCTTTGAACATTATTTGTCTGGATATGAGGCCTAGAATTGCTATATCCAAACTGGAAACTGAGGAAAAATCCAACCCATGAAAAAGGACAAAGAAAATCTCAGAGAAACAGAGTTGGAACCCCAAACTCTTGCTCTATCCATGAGCTCCTGATTATCTCAAAAAATACATTTCAACATTGTTGAACAAATCCAAGCTGATTTCATTCCTTTCCATAGAAGACATTGAAAATTACATATTTACGCACACAACTTCCATGGTTCTAAACTTGTAATTAAACATTACCCAGGAAAATAATACATAATTGTTGGGAAGATTTTTAGAATCATGAGTACCCTAGAAAAGAAGGCACTTAAAGCAGAATATTTAAGATAGTGCTCTGGAAAAAGTCATGTTAAGAAAGATTTTCTTAAAAGACTCTGTAACCAGGAAGAGAAACATTTAATTCAGGGACATTCCACAGACCTATTCATAGAAGCTAGTAATAGAAATTAGTTATCAATGAGAACAGCAGTTTCAACTCCTGACCTGTTCATTAGGTCCAGGATGAACGTAATAGTCTCACTGCCAAGCAGAGAGGCAATGAAGAATTAAATGAGAAAAGGAAATGAAAATAATTTGAACTTTTTAATATTTTCATTTAACTTAACTAATTCCTTCAGAATTTGTACCTTGAGTCTCCATTTTACGGTAATTAAACAATAAGGATGCTAACCAGTGCCTGAGCATTTAGGGCTAGAGCAGACACTGAAGATCTATGCCACAGACTGGACTAGAAAAAGCTCAATAGAATTTATATTTTAATGCTCAATAGAATTTATATTTATATTTTAATAGTAGTGGGCATATTCCCAAGCAAATGTAAAATTAACCTGCAAGAGTCATTAGTCATTACTGGGGACTTCCTCGCATCATTTTCACACTTTTTTTGTGCAGAAAAATTTTGTCTTCAAATGAAAGCAGTAGACAAAGTGAGTAAACTGGGATGTTTAAATCAATCAATCAATCAATCAATCAATAAGTAAATAAGCAAGCATGCAAACAAGCAAGCTCTGAGTTCTGAATTCTGTTTGGTTTGCTGTTCGGTCTCCCACTATTTCCCTAAAAAAGTCACTCCCCAGTGGCTCACTATGATACCTTTTGATAAGCCACTTTTTAAGTCCTCTTGACATCATTAAAATAGTCTAAGCCACATCTTCGGTCATGCTCATTAGATTTAAGAAACAGCTTTTGGCACAGATGATGACTCCACCCTGTCACTAACCCGTTCCTATGGCAGAGCATTAACATCGACCCTTGTACACTAAGGGTTATATCCCAGGAGATCCATTAGTACATGATCACACTTGTATTTCTAAACAATTTTAGAAACGCATCCATGCAGAATTACTTAAAATATGCAAATGAAATTTTTAAATATATTATATAGAGAAATGATATACTGCTTATAGTAACTCATATTCTATTTAAAAACTAAGGTTTTGTACAGAACAAAGAATTGAAAAACTAATATTAGATGAAAAACAATTTATTGAATTTTTATGTTATTTTCAAGTACACATATGCCTAGAGATTCTCAAGGGAAGCTTGCCACACTCTTTTTCTAAAACCTGGGAGAAAACTAAGATTACTAGGTATAATCTGAAAGAAATACTCAAAATGTTTATCAGTTTTCTAAAAATTATTACAGAATGTAAATTGAGAGGTTTCTATTTTTGGTTCATAGGCATCTATAGACTATATATACATGGTAAGAATATATTATAGAAGCACAGATAAAAAAAGAGGGAAAAATGAGAGCTTAAAAAGCCATAACAAATTTAGGTAACTCTCATGAGTGATTATAACTCAATAGTAAAGTGAAAAATCATATGGCACCTTTGGACTGTCTTAACTCTAAAATAAAGCAATTTGTATAAAGTTGAGGCCATACAAATTGAAATGAAAACTAAAAATATCAATAGCATTATCCATAGTAAAGGCCAGCATTAATTTTGAATTATCAGAAGGCCAATTAAAGCAAAAGAGGCATTAATTAAGTCTGAAAATCTTAGATAATAACTGGAAAAAATATTCCACATCAAATATTTATAATGCAGTACAGTTCTTATCATTTAAGATCAATTGATTCAAAGCACAAATTTTATGAATGACAACAAATACTGTCAGCAGTTTCCTTGAAGTGACAGACTCACTTTATGCATTAAAAAAAAAAAAGTCTGCTAAATTCCTAAATCTGAATAACCATATTTTGTCAGTCATTTTTCAACTAAGAATTATGCTTCATGTTAAAAAAAATAAATAACATGAAAACAAAACATCTAGTTTAGCTCATGACTCAAGTAATCTACACTTGCTTTTTCTTCAAATTATCACATCTTTGTTTGCAGCACAAATGCTTCATGTGTCATGGCAGTTGTGTCACACTAAATATTGAAAAGATGTGTAGCCAAGTGTTGATAGAAAAAAATAGTGCTATATTTTACTGCTTCTTAAAGGACAGTCTTAAACGAAATGGGCTTTTTTCTCTCTGTGATTATGTGATAGTGAAGAATAAAAAGACCACTAGAGCTATCTCGAACTGCTGTCTGAGTCTTACTAAGGGGCAGCAGTTTCGCCTAGCACTGCTTCTGCACCATTAGTGTAAAAATCAACATGCTGAAAAAATCCAATTACTGTCTTAGCCTTAATATGAAAATAGCTTAAGTCACAGATCCTTTGAAAGTTTTAGTTCCTGGATCTGGGGAATATTCTCATTTTAAGATCTCTTAAATTCTAAAAGCCCCAATAACTTATGCTAACTCTTAGCAAAGAAGTTTTGTGGAAAAATAGTCATGGGCAGGAAAGCAACACAGGAGCCCCATGTCCAGAATCATGCATAGGAAAGCAACACATGCATTCTTTCTATTCCTGTGAAGTTAATTTTAAATGTAAGTAGTTTAAGGAGCCCTCGATATTTGCTTTTACTAATACCTGTTATTGACTCAAGGGTGAAAACATGAATCCTGTGTGACTTGTTCAATCTTACTGGCCAATCTCCTATAGTCATCTGCTTTGGGGCATTCTTTTATAATCTGCACTATTCTTTTGGCTTGACCACTTGTTTGTATGTAATAACGCCTGGTGGTGAAAGACTGATAAAAGTTTTCTCTTCCTAATTTCTTAAATGGAGTTTTCAGGACAGATACCATCTGGCAATCACTATATCACTAAATAACTGCCAGAGAACAGTGGCTGTAGCCCTTGAAGTATGAGAAGGAACTGAGACATTTCAATTCACTTTGAGGTATATTTAAAGTACATCTAGGTTACCTGTTATAGTTCAACTTTATTTCAAATAAGAAATCAACACTCTTGATAGAAGTTGTAATAAAAGCAGGTAAGTAAGAGAAAAAATGAGAAGGATGGATCAGGCCTTTAGGAAAAGTCATTTTTATCAAGCTGCCTCTCTATCTTCCACAGGCAAAGCATACTTCTAAATACAAAACTCAGAAGTCAGATAATATAATGATTTTAGTTATGGTAATGGAAACTCTTGAAAAAAGCAATACAAATATTTGAGGTGCATTGTTTCATATACATATACATAATCATGGATATTTTTAATATAAAAGTTTACTAATGCATGAATTAACTTTCAAAGGATAAAAGTGTACGTTTTTCTTCAAACAATAATATTTTCTATCACTAGTCTTAACATTTTATTTCTTGTGTTTTTTCTTATTTCATTTTAGTGTTACCTGAAATAAAAACTGGTTGTTAAAGTTTAGTGAAATACCCTTACCATGGAATTATTCCTTTCATTTTATTCTTTTACGAAGCTATACAATTTTGACAACTTGTTGAACTTCTATTAGCTCATTTGTTAAGCTTGAACTTTCTTATAAATATGTCCTCAATTTGTTGATTCAATCATACTATTATTTTCATTTTTCATTTCTATTAATTATTTGAGGAAACAGTATCTACTTCATCCTTTTATTCCCCAACTATTAACACAATATTGGCATGTAGAGTTTCCATTAAGTGGTGAAACATATTTAACTGGCCACTCATATTATTAATCTTAAACAGTAAAGTCGTATCTCACTTATACCAGCCTTATCCTTAGAAAGGCATTTTAAAGGCAAGATGTTTTATTTCCAAATAAATCTAAATATATATTGCAGCCACTGCAAAAAGTATTATTATCTTTTCATGGTAGCTGTGACCCAAAAGACTAAACAACTTTTACACATATGTTTTGTTATCTTCACAATTATTTAGGCACCAGGAAAAAAAAAAAACTAGAAAAAATTACCATAACAAAATTTAAGGACATTAGTTCTCACACCAAATACCATCTGATCTAGTGACATCTGAGAGTTAGTAAATAATGAGGTTGATTTATCCTGTGATTTTTGATGCATGATCTGATTTAGAGAACAACAGTGCATGATTTCTGAGTTTGATTGCAAATTCTCAAAATTTAATTTTTTGTACTAGATAGTCCGACAAATCCAATAGAAAGCAAGAAGATTCATGAGCTACACCAGTAAGGAATTTTAGATTTAGGTAAATATGTCCTTATTCTAAATTCTATCCAGTCTTTACAACAAATTAGAAATTGAAAAATATATCTATTGTAGGATTATCAAATTGTGGCCAGTATGGAGGTTCCTCAAAAAATTAAAAACAGAACTACCATAAGATCCAGCAATTCCACTTCTGGGTATATATCTAAATGAAATTAAATCAGGATCTCAAAGTGATATCTGTAGGCCCATGTTAATTGCAGCATTATTTACAATAGCGAAGATTTAAAAACAACCTAAGTGTTCATCAGCAGATGAATGAAGATAATGTGATATATATATGCATGTGTGTGTGTGTGTGTATATATACATATACATATAAGTGTTCATCAGCAGATGAATGAAGATAATGTGATATATATATGCATGTGTGTGTGTGTGTATACACACACACACACACACACACACACACGTGTGTGTGTGTGTATATATATACATACACACATATATATATATACACACACACACACACACATATATATATTACATTATCTTCATCCGCTGATGAACACTTAGGTTGTTTTTAAGTCCACTTAAAAACAACTTAGGTTGTTTTTAAGTGGACTTAATAATACACACACACACACACACACAAATAATATGCCATTGTGTGTATGTGTATTATTTAGCCATGAAAAGAAAGAAATCTTGCCATTTGTGAAAACATGGATGGTCCTTAAGGACATCAGGCTAAGTGTAATAAGTTAGAGAGAGAAAGACATATATTGTATGTTCTTACTTACATGTGGAATCTTAAAAAGCTGGACTCAAAGAAATAGAAAGTAGAACAGTGGTGGCCAGGGACTGGAGGGTGGGGTAGGTGGGAGACGTCGGTCAAAGGGTGCAAACTTTCAGCTATAAGATGAATATTCTGGGGATCTAATGTACAGTATGGTGACTATAATTAACAATGATGTATTATACATTTGGATGTTGTTGAGAGTAGATCTTAAAAGTTATCGTCACACACACACAAAAGGTGATTATGTGAGGAGATAAAGATGTTAACTAGCCTTATTGCAGTAATCATTTCACAAAATATATATGTATCAAATCACAACATTATACACTTAAACTTACATTTGTTATATGTCAGTAATATTTCAATAAAGCTAAAAAAAAAAAAAAAAACTAATGCGGCTAAAATCTAGAAGACAAGACCACAGACTGGAAAGTTCAGCACTGGAAGCCACTTCTTCCCTGAGGGCATGTGACAAACTGAGCTCTGGTTTTGGTGGCCTCAAGAGCAAAGGGGACAAAAACTGATGCCTAAGGCCCAAACAGGTGGGAGATTTGATAAGTCTTCCTCCTACCACTGTAACCCCTTCAGGATAATAGTAAATCAAAAGTAACCAGCACTGGAATGGACTTGCAGCTTAGATATCCATCATCTGGGTGGTCTCAGGAACCTGCAGCCCTAAACTTGGATTAAAGTGGCCTTGAATAGGTAGTGTCACCAGGCATTTGTCAGAAGCAAATAAACATACTCTCCAAAGAAGGTGCTGTCATCGCAAGCCAGAAATCATTCTTAGAAATAATTTTTCAATAATACATCAGCACACAGTCAAAATAACTAGGGATACAAAGAGAAAATACATTGTGAATTACAGCCAGCAGAAAAAAAAAAAAAAAAAAAGAAACAAACCCACAAAAGATTTCAGATATCAGAATTATGAGTCACAGCCAAAAAACTACGACTTACCATATTTCAAAAAATAAAAAAGCTTGAAATTTTCTTCAGGGAACAGAAAATGTGATGTAGCCAATTTGAAAAGGAGTCAAGTAGAACTAGAACTAAAAAATATAACAATGAAAATTGAGAATTTCATAGATGGATGGGTTTAAGAGAAGGCAAAACACAACTGAAGAGTTATTGAATTGAAAGGTCACAAGATATAGTCCACAGTTCTGCCTGAAGAAACAAATTGTGTGAAAAAAAAAGAAAAAGTTGGAAAAGAGACACAAGGAATAGAAGTGAGATCTAACACACATTTAACTGAAGTCCTGGAAGGAAAAGTGAGAGAAATGGGGAAGATGATGGCTGAAAATTTGAATCCACAGGTTTCGGAAGCCCAGTGAACCTTACAAGGGATAAATAAAAATAATTCCACACCTAGAGACAGCATAGTAAATGTGTGAGAAGTCAGAGAGAAAGAAAATTATGATAATGGTCCAGGTTAGAGAGAATGAGGCCCTGTTGTTGAGGGCAAAAGCAGGAGAGATTGAGACAGGGATGGAAGTTAGATCCTGGCCTTTAGAATTCCTTTTACTCAGTTTTCCCATGAAAGACAATTTAATAAAGATGTCATTTGTTAAAAAAATAAAATAAAATAATTCCATCTGTTGTAGGATTACCACATTGTGGCCCACTCTTGCAATTTGAAAATTCTATTCACCTTACAATCCATGTTTTATATAGAGTCCTTATCTCTGCTTAATAAAACTGCAACACAATCTCACAGCCAGAGCTTTTCAGTTAGCATGCTCATTTGACAACCATTTGGATAATACGGTGACAGCTTCGGTATCGTTTCAAAATTAAAAGTGCCATCAATGGCCAAATGTATTCTAGATTGCTGTTTTCCAACTTTCACAACAGAAATTAAACTGTAGAAGTAATTCAATTGTCTGAAAGTGTAGCTGCACTCTGTATAATTCCTGAATGAGATTTATTAAAGCCTGGCACACAGTACATTTTAATAAGCATTCATAGGAACAAAATCAAAAGCTTACGAGCCAAATTACTTTTTAAAACTATTTAATTATGATTATGAAAATGGGTGCAACCATTTTCAAACATAAGGCCATTTTTTGAGACAATACACGCAAAAAAAGTGAACAAAATTAAAATATGGAATTCAAATAATTAAACTGCTTAGCTATTATACACTGCAGGTGCTTTACTTAAGGGAAATATATTTCCACTTTTCTTGTGCAATTTAGATATTCTAATCTTTATAATGTATATTGGGAATATTCAAATGTTTTTTAAAGTATTAATAAGCTGTAAACAATACTAGATATCCAAATAGTATGTTATAACTAAGTTTATGAAGCAAGCAGATTAAAGAGAAATATATAATTCTTATTCTGATAAATATATTTTAAATCTTAGCAATGACATCAAGTTGAAGCGAAGTCAATTCACAGCATGTCCACTGCATAGTGATAAAGAGATATGACCTAAATCGTCAACAATGAATGCACGTGATTACAATTTACTCTATCTTTCTCTTTGATGATTCCTCTAAAATGCATTGTATCCCCAATTACCTTCACAAGCTCCTTTAGGACTCCAGTCCTACCTTAAACATTTACATGCAATGAGTATATTAGAACTTACATAAAATTATTTTAAAGTAAATTAATGAAACGAGTGTACTCAAAACAAAAATTAAATAGAAAGTAATGGCAGCTGAAATAGTTACTATGCAGGGAGAAAAAAATGTAGGTTGAAAAACTGAGAGGGGGTGGTATTCAGAAAAAAAAATTCCTGTCCCCAGTCAATAGTGAAACCAAATAAGCCATTTTGGAAACTATGTGATAAGTATAAAAGCCTTGGATGCAAATGAAAAATGTGATTTACTTTTTGGAGACATTATTTCACTCTGGGGTCTGGGGTAATTTTCTTGCTCCACTACTTACTAGAGTTGTATGCTAGACAAAATATTCAACATCTCTGAACCTTAGTTGTCTTATTGCTCTAATGGAAACCATTGAGCAAAGCTAACCAGGCTATGATAAGGATAAAATAAAACACTGCATGTGGAGCACAAATAAAATTAATAATTACAAATGTAAAACACTATTCTATGGCTATTGTTGCCAGTTTAAGACCTCTAATAAATCTTAAACAAGATAGATTAGTATTAAATTTCTTACTGATTTTAGATTTAACTCCTGGTCACTCTCTAAATCATAAACTATAAAGCAGCATTTCAATGGGTAAGATTCATTCAGTATTACTACCTCAGATCTGGAATAAACTAAAGTTTGATGTAAGAGTAATTTTTGAGAAACGGTTCTTATCCAATTAAATTGCTTTTGCAATGATTGACACAGAACAAAAGCATAATTTTAGCCATCTTTATGAAACATTTGAGAATGGCCCACCCATGATTTACTTGAAAACCAAGTAATTTAATATCTGTAATAAATCTACAGTGGATATATACCTTATTCTTTTTTTAACTACATGTCATGATGTTTCATTTTCTCCTCAGTGATCAATCCTGTTTTACTTTCCCTTATTTTTCCTATAGTACTTCTTTCTTGCTCTAATTAAAACTAATAAATGAAAAAAAAGTTTTCTAAAGACCTAAAAATGTAATAGAAATAAACTACTAAGAATTCAAAATTATTACTTTAAAGAAAATACTTGAATGGAGAATGACTAAAACAAAAGAGTTACTTTGTAGTTACTTGTTTTAATAGAAAATCACGACATAGGTAAGATTTTTAAATATGATTTTATTCAGTTAATTTTCCTCTATTTTACATTCTTGTGACTACTTTTGGATTATTTTCATCTGTAAAAATATCATGTCATAACTAAAGTATGATCCATGAAAGAAAGAATTAATAAGCTGGATTTCATTAATATTAAAACTTCTGTTCTACCAAAGATACTGTCAAGAGGAGAAGAAAATCCACAGACAGGGAGAAAATATTTGCAAAAAAAAAAAAAAAAAAAAAAAAAATATTTAATAAAGGACTATTACCCAAGCTATACAAAGAACTCTTACAACTCAATAAGAAAATAAGCTAACTAAAAAAATGAGCCAAACACCTTAACAGATACCTCACCAAAGAACATATACAGATAGCAAATACGCACATGAAAAAGATTTTCCACATCCTATGTCATTTAGGGGGAATGCAAATTCAAACAATGATAAGATAACAGTACACAACTATTAGAATTGTCAAAATCCAGAACACTGATAACACCAAATGCTGGTGAGGACATGGAGCAACAGAGACTCAACCACTGCTGGTGGGAATGTAAAATGAAACAGGTATTTGAGAGGATATTTCATCAGTTGCTTAAGGAATTTAAACATATTCTTACCATACAATCCAGCAATTAAACACCTTAGTATTTATCTATAGGAACTGAAAACATTTCCACACAAAAAATTGCATGAAGTTTATAATAGTTTTATTTATTACTGCCAAAACTTGGAAGCAATCAAGATGTCCTACAGTAGGTGAAAGGATAAACTGTGGTATATCCAGAGAGTGAGATATTATTCAACATTAAAAACAAATGAGCTATCAAGCCATGAAAAGACATGGAGGACACGTAAATGCATATTTTTAAGTGAAAAAAAAAAAAAGCCTATCTGAAAAAGATACATACTATATGATTCAAACTATATGACAGTCTGGAAACGACAAAACTGTGGGGACAGTAAAAAGATCAGTGGTTGCCAGAGTTTAGCAGGGAGTTTGGGATGGGTAGGCAGAGCCCAGAGGATTTTTAGGGCAGTGAAACTACTCTATATGATACTATAATATAATGGCCACATGCTATTACACACTTGTTCAAACCCACAGAATGTACATCACCAAAAATGAACCCTAAGGGAAACTATGGACTTTTGGTGATAATGACATATCAATATAGGTACATCAATTGTAACAATGTACTACTCTAATGGGGGATTTTGATAATAGCGGAGTCTATGCTTGTGTGGGAACAGGAGGTATACGGGAAATCTCCCCATCTTTTGCTCAATATTGCTGTAAACCATAACTTCTTTAAAAATTAAGATTATAAAAAACATTAAGAATGCTGTACAAAAGAATCTCTTAATAGAGAAATATCCAGAGAAAGTAAAAATCATCTCCAAATCCACTATCCAGAACTATTCATAATTGCTGAACATTCTTCCAAATCTCTTCCTTCTTTCCTTCCTTCTTTCCTTTCACCCCCCACCCCACACACGCACATACTCCCATGGATGTATACATAACATGGATTCATTAAAAATATACCATTGTAAAACATTTATTTTACTCAACATTATGCCATAAGCATAATGCATTATGTGTAACACAATGAACTTATAAATTACAAATTTCTACCAATATAAATAGTCTTGCAATGAAAAATGACTATTCATTACTATTGCAAACATTTCATTAGGGTAAATTACTAAAAGTGGAATCCCCAGAACAAATATGCACTTTGAAGTCTAGTTTCAGAGACTTTATGTCAATTTAGACTCATATCTATAATAAATGAGTGTACAGTTTTCCAGTGTTGCCAATAAAGAATTTTATCATTCTTTTTAAACCTGCAGGATGAAAATTATGTCATTATTATTGGTTTTTGCCAATAATAACGAGAACATTTTTAAATGCATTTTTGTCATTTGTAAATTCATTAGTTACTTGCCTTTTTTTCTCATTGATCTTAAGTATTCATGTACATTAAGTATATCCCCATCTTTAGCATTTCTTGCTAGTTCTGTTTCCATTTGTATCCCAGATAGCTCCACTTGTCTGTTTTTTTCTGTTCTACTCTAATCAATATCTCATGCACATCTGGATTATTCCTATTAATTTGTCACCCTGATTAGTTCCTGTAGCCCTCCAAACTACTATGTCCATAAGAGTCAATTCATTTTTATTTATAACAAAGTTAAATGATGATACGTGTATGTTTCATAATTTCAAATTACTTAATAACTTAAGGTTGTTTAATAACTTAAACGAAATTCAAATTCTACCAAGAACTGCGAAGTCCTATATGATTTCAATCATTTCATTTCTAACCACTCTTTTGTATATTCATTATTTGTTGCTGCACAAAATTTATCCTCAAATGTAGGTACTTAAGGAACTAAGCAGTTATTATTCCATACTATCTCTGAGGGGCAAGAATCTGCGGGGAGCTCAGCTTAGCCGTTCTGGTTTGTCTTTAACGAAGTTTCAGTCAAAATGTTGGCTAGTGTTGCAATCTCAGAAGACTTATTTGGGACTGAAGGATTCACTCACAGCTCACTCACATGGCTGTTGGCAGGAATCTTTAGTTCCTTTTCACATGAGAATCTCCACGATCTACTCACAGCATGGTTTTCCCCAGAGCAAGGGATCCAAGAGAATGAAAGACAGTGACCAAGAAGGAAGTTACAATGCCTTTTATAATAATCTTGGAAGTAACTCACCATCAATTCTGCTGTAGGATATTGATCATACAAACCAATACCTGTGCAAAGGCGGGGCAGGAATCATTAAGGGCACACCGGTGGCTTGTTTCCACACCTTGGAAACTACATTCCAGTCACGGGACCTTCCTTCTGCTCCTTGCATATCCCAAGTTCATTCTCTTCCTTAGGAACTCTGCATTAGTTATTCTTTTTGCCTAGAACAATTTTCCCCCAGATCATGGCATGGTTAATTCTAAGGTATTATTCAGTTCCTAGTTCAAATACAACCTTTTTGAAAAAAATTTTAACCACTGTAACTGTTTACTTATTAGCTTTCTAATTTTCTCTTCTTCACTAGAATATATGCTTCATGAGAGCAAAGACTACCTGCCTTGTTCAGGGCCATGTCTATCGGAAATGCTTAATAAATACTAAGTATCAATATAATATATATACAATATA
>NW_011888819.1:7075390-7075707 GCF_000151845.1 Pteropus vampyrus
ACAATATATGTATTTTGTATATTATATAAAAACATGTCTGAGAAAAAAATGAATAGATCATAGAAAACCTTTTTACATAACACACATTACAAATATTTCTCTGTTTTTATCTTTTTATTTTGTATTTGACGTGCAGATATACACACTTCACTAATGCACTTATATATGTGTTTGTGAGATTATAATTGCTGGTTGAAAGAACTTAAGAGTCTATGTAAAGGGTGAAGAGAAGAAATAGCATTTAGTGAAAACAAGATATTATCTCATTAAAAAAATGAAACTTCCTAAACTCTTCTGAGGTAATTATAATCTCTGTA
>NW_011888819.1:7075942-7083983 GCF_000151845.1 Pteropus vampyrus
TCATTTGTTATTGTTGGTGGTCAGGGAAATGGTACCAAAATTTCATTTTTTCATTCTTATTTCTTAAATCTAGCTTTTTTCTTATTAAGATACATTGATAGTAAAATAGTCATTAACACACACAAATAAAATAATTGATATTAGGCAGTGTTCGCCTAATTAAAAAAACTTCATTTTCCCATGAAAGCAAAATGCATGACCATCTTCGTCGGCAGAATAGTAATGTAAAGCAGAGGTACAATATTCCTTTGTACTGCTCTTAGCATCCAAAAGAAAACATAACCAACAAAATGAGCATGCTAGACACTTATAAAATTATCACAGAATTTTTTTCTCGTATCAATTTCGAAGCTCATTTAGCTAAAGCTCTTAATTTCATGAAGAGAAATTGACTATTTCATGTGTTGTTAATTTTTATATTTCATATTTTGAAATACGTATTTCTCCAAGATGTCTATACATCTCTCCTAATTAATTGCTATTATACTGCCCCATTAATTATTCTGTTTGTGCTTACTGGATTTGTATTTTTTTTGTGTCTATTCGATGACCAGTCCCTTCAAATAATCAGCCTTTTGTTAAGTTTCCTGAGTTTATTGCAGTCCCACACAGTTCAAGGAATGAAAGTGTCCAAATCTGGGTTTTGTTCATTTTTTTTTTCTTCTTGTAACAAATGGCTAACCATAAATACTGCATAAAGATTTCTTAAACTAAATTTAAAAATAAGGTGACATTGCAGGGAGTGCTTCCTTGGAAGATTTTACCCCTAATAATAGCTGTTTTGTAAAACTTGGACTTTCTACAGCTGCTGAATTTTTGAGTTTCCTAGGAGACTGTAAGCTAGCGTCACTTTCTTAAAAACGATGAAAGCTCTCTTTAGTCTGGGTCTATGCCTTGTTGATTCACAAGAATGAATCCTTTGATAAAAAGACTAGACAAGAATGCATGCATTAGATGATGGGACTTAAAAATATTTATGACAGAATTATATAGAGTGGTAAAATCACAAAAGTATGATAAATTATGAGAATATATTACATATTTATATATGAGGATTCTTTTTCCACTTTGCCTCAATCGACACCTTTCAGGAAAATAATTGCACAGAATAATGCCTTCTTTTCTCCTCTCTCTCTTCCTTTTTCTTTCTTTTCTTTCTTTCTTTCTTTTTTTCTTTCTTTCTTTCTCTCTCTTTCATTTTAAATAAGTCTCAAAACTAAACACAGTTTGATTCACAGAAAACTCTTTTCAAACTGCTTTACGAAATATTAATAATATTTTCTATTAGTATTTGTATAACAGCATCATTAGGTTAGAAAACCATCATATATAGATATCTCATTTCAAATATTTTCATTTATTTTTTCTTCAAAAATGTAGTATAGTGCTTTACCCATACTTGGCACTTGACAAATGTTCTTGAATGTCACTGATTCTGATTGTAATTGTTTTGATTTCTATCCCAGTGGCCAAATAATCTTATTAAATGTCCAGTTCAACTTCCTCAAACATGTTGCTATGCTTAATGCTTCCTGTGCTACCCTAAAATCATACTATACATGACCTACCACCTGCGAAGTACTAAATTTTAAAGTCTTAAAAAAATTAAATTAGATCAAATTAAACTGTCACATTCTCACGACCTTTTAAATCGAAATTTACAGGTCATGTTTCTAATAAAAAGTTTTATAGCATTATGTTGTATTATGTTATATTATATATTTTTATAATTTTAAAAGTAAAAATAAGGATAAGCATTAATTCAAAATCTAGATAAATGTTGTCGCAGTCAGGATAGTTTCGGCTATCTTGTAGTCGCCTCCAATCCCAAGGTGTCCTATTGTTAACACAAGAGTTTATGTTTTGCTCTTTTTTTCATCTCCAGTGATGGTCAGCAGGGGGCTCTCTCATCATGGGCACACAGAGACTCATGATAATGGAGCCTTCGCCTTGACTGGTGCTTGCACAATCATCAGAGTTGTGAAAAAAAAAAAAATAATAATAATAATAGTGACAACTGCTACTCCTTGTACTTCATTCGCCAAAGCTTGGCAATGCCAGGCTTGACTTCAAAGGCACAGTCTTAGCACATATCCAAATAGGTGAGACCTAGAAATGTTAAACACTACTAATAATTATCGAAGCTATGGTTTCAGGTAGCAGCCTTACATAAATTTAAAAAATAAAAGTGGGATTGCGAAAGTAATGATTATTAATTAATTTTCTTTCTTTTGTTCATTCATTGTTAGTGTAAGAACCTAAATTTATCGCTCATTCCTGCTGCTTTTCATTCTGATTATTTTACAAGTCAAAAAACACTGTTCTGATGTTTTTGAAAAAATGATTACATTTAAATATATTACATATCACTATAAGCCAGTGAGCCATAGATAACTTTTCTTTTAGCTGTCCACCATTTGTGTCACCTTATACTTGAAGTCAGAATTAGAGATTTGAAATAAAAGAAAGCTGTAAATTTATGAGTATCATTAACAAGAATAATAATAACAATTATTTAGTGCTTTCCATGCACTTCACATTATCCTGTTTAATCCTCACAACACTATCAATTATATATGTTATTATCATTTTTCCAATTAGGAAACAGAAGCTTGGAGGGTTTAGTGTCTTGCTCAAATAGCTGATAAACAGTGGAGATGAATTTAGACATGGGGAGTCTGACTTCAGAGTGAACTATATTGAGTCTACCTTGATTCTGTGAGGATGTTCATGTGTCAATATAAGTGGGGTAGTGTGCATTTCTATGCTTCTAAAAATAAAGTGGTAGCTAGTAATCATAATCAGAAAGAAAAACACAAAGAAAATAAAACATACCTTCTATTTTATAATTAGCTATGATTATGTGTTAGCTACATTTTTCACACATATTTTCTCATGTTCAATCAACATATTTCTTGTTTATTATCTGTACAGCTTATGGGTATGTTTTCCTCTGCATATTAAACTTTAAGGAAAACTAACATATATCATTTATTATTTATTTGCATAATTCTAAGTTTAAATGGGATAATGTGTATGAAAGCATTTTTAAAGAGTAAATACTATAGAGTTGCATAAATCTTTATGAATAGCAACAACATGGATGGCCCTAGAGGTCATTATGCCGAGTGAAACAAGTCAGAGAGACAAAGATAAATAACATATGATTTCACTTATATGCAGAATCTAAGGAATAAAAAGAACAAACTAATCGAAAACAGATTCACAAATATAGAGGACAATATGGTGACAGCCAGAGGGGAGGGGGGCTGGGAGGCTGGGTGAAAGAGGTGAAGGGTAAAGAAGTACAAATTAGCAGTTGATAGATGGTCATGGGGATGAGGAGCACAGCATAGGGAATGCAGTCAGCAGTGATGTAATGGCTATGTGTAGAGCCAGAGGGAAGATAGAGTAATCAGGGAACCATTTCATAGGCTATATAAATATCTAACCGACGTACTGTATATTTGAAACTAATAATAATTTTTTTAAATGCTAAAAGAGTAAATACTACAGCTTCATATTAGATAACTATTATTATTTTTTTGTACTTTCTCCGAAAAAGAGATAGTATGATATATTACATATACATTGTGTCCTCACAATCATGTTATTTAGATATCATTGAAGATTACTGCTGGGACATTTAGAGCATAGTAAGTCAATGTCACAGATCGAATTCATTAGAATCCAAGGGACTAGCAAATTGTATTTCAGGAAAGAATATTTGATGCATTAGGATAGATGAAATGGTGAAGAGATTACTGAAAGAAATGTGCTCCTGAGAAAATGAGTATGTATCTATGTGTCTAGGCCCTAGGTGAGGAAGAGAATAAAAGTGGAATTACTGGAAGAAGTCGCAGGCTTGAGAAACTAAGGAAGAAAGGGGAAAGAGAGCAGTCAAAGCAGAGTGAGAGGTCAGGTATATCAATTGTCCATATTTGGGGGAACTAGACTCAAGTTTGAGAAATGCAAAAGTATTTTCTATTACTAAATTTATTCTCTTTTGTGAGATTTCATTCTGCATGATAACAGCAAATTTAACCTAGGTAAACAACAGTTAAACTCAGTCACATTCATAATTCTATATTCATATCAGGAACATCTCTTCTCCATTTCTACATGGCATCATGGTTTTTGGAGCAAACACCTCGTTCTTCTGGATTGGTCGTTCAATGCTGGCATCCAGTGATATATGCCTTGTCCTGGCTTTGGAGGGTCACAGATATCTATCCTTGCTACCTTTGTTAGGTAGTTAGTCAGACATGAGTGACAGTAGAACAAAGGAATAGTGGTCCATCCTAGAGACTAACCAAAGAACATCCTGTTGGTAATTAGAGAATCCCTCCTGCATCCCCAGAGGCAAAGGACAGAAGGGACATAGTCTTAGCTGGCCTAATCTGGCCACAGATGCCTGTGCAGAAGGTCATTATAATACTATGTTTATGCCTGAAGTCCATGAATCTAACTATAACAGACTGAATTCTGGGTACACACATGTGCACTAGGCAAAGTTACATAGCAGCCAGGTGTCAATCAAGATGACTTCACTTGCCAATCACCTAGGAACACCTTTGGAACCACCCCATCATGGCCCCCATATGTAATGCAGACCTCTCCCCCTCCCCCCATCCCTCCACCCTGGGTTACAGCTCTCCATCTTCCCCAGCTATAACCCATAACCCCCTTAGGGGTACGTATCCTTATTTCCACATGACTAGCAGGTTTTAGGCTTGACCCAAATTCTAACTCATACTGTGTTTTTAATAAATGAATATTTCTCATATTCACTGAGTTGAAATTCATTTCTTCTGCAGCGAAAAGGACCTGGAAGTGTGTTACCGGAACTCTGATTGCTCCAACAGTAACACCTCTACTGACATGCCTACAGCTCACTATGGTTTCTGGTCCTCAGCGAATACATTCTGCAAACTCCTGATCCCTCCTTATATTATCTCATAAACTTAATACCAAGATTTATTCAGGGCTTTTCTTTTGTTGATCAAATATACAAAACACAAATTTTCCAGAAAACATGGCCTTGTAATTTAAAAATCTTTTAAAACTATGGTCTCTGCCATGAATTTTAATTATCTTATTTTACACTTAAAAGTTAATTTAATATATTGTTCTTTGTATTTGGCTGTACAAGGCCCTATCAGGAAGAAAAAAACATTGGTTGGTTTTCATGTGCAAAAAGCTGAAAGTTAAAATGAAGGGCTGAGAGAAGAGGGAAGGAGGGAGTGAGGTAAGGAAGACAGGGAGGGAGAAAAGTTATAAAATAAAAATTTAATAATAAAATGTTGCTTGATTCATTAATCTGTGCTGGTCTGCAGAAGTCACAGGGTGCTAAAATTGTGGCAAGTTACAGCCAAAGCAAAGAAATCAAGTTGGAATACAGGTGGCTAGAGGCTAGATAGAATTGTTTTAAAAAGAAAGGAAGGAACGAAATGGTAAGTAAAAAAAATGATAAAATAAAGCAAAAGTGTCATGACTAAGCTATGATCAGTAGTACAGAAGTAAAGATGGTATAGCGGGGTGGATTAGGTGAACTGGAATACCTACTATAAATTTTAGGTTCCTGAAGAGAAGGGAAATGGAATACTGACAATATTGCTTCTGGCACTTGTTAACAATCCAAAGTTTGGGCCCCATTTTGTTTTTATTCCATCATTTGCACCTGCGCAAAGATAACAGTTTAAGACAGGCAAATATTTTGCATTTTATTTAAAATTACCAAGAAAAGAGGTTATTGTTTCCTGTGCTCAATTGTTTCCATGATGCAAAGCAAAATAACAGTGATCTATAACGATATTAAAGATTGATTGCATATGTCATAGTGCCATCTGTTTTGCCAATGATGAAAAGCTTAAATTGTTTTCTTTACTTTTAGAACTGGGCGCATTTTAAGATTCGCTATAATTGTAATAATTCTCCATTACCTGCAGACCCCAATGCATAGTTAGGGGATAAAATATGTTCCTCTTGGGATTGATTATAACACTTCTCCATTGGGATAAATATTACTACAGGGGCTCTCATTTCCTTTGTCTACATGATTAAAAATAATCTGAAGTTTAAAAAAAAAAAACTGTAAAATGGCCTTTTAAAACTTGAAATATATTTTTACAATAATTATTTCCCACACACCTGTTGATTATAAGAATTTATAGTTTAAGGATATATTTTATATTAAGTCCTTCTGGAAATTCCAGTTACAAGAACTAGCAAATTCAACTGGAACAATTGATTATATTATTTAATGAGTATTATTAGTTCATTAAATGGGTACTGAAATTATATAATGTACTATAAAATGAATAGAAGATGAATCAAAAATGACAAAAGTTAACATCTGTTCTAGCATTATACTCATGGAAACATATTTAGGGAGCATGGCAAAGGCACACAAGGTAAGGTATGATTTGATTAAGTTAGGCAACATGAATTCAGGATTCAGGCAGGGGAAGTCATGCTTAACAAACCTATTACAATACTTTGAGGTTATTTCTGCCACGATACATTCAAATTCAATTTATAAAGTATAGTTAGACTTAAACTCTAGATGATGTTTATCATCTGATATTAATAGATAAATTAAATAACCATAGAATGGGAAGTAGAATGAGTTAGGAGGATATCTTTGCAAAAGAAAGCAATAACATCAGTGTGGAAATATTCCAAAGAGAGAAAACATTCATAATTGAGATAAAACCTCTACTAAAACCTCATGTTCTCATTGGCCATAGTAAAAGATGAATGTGATTAACTATGAATAATATAAACCCACGATATTGAGAAAATTAGAATAGTATGAAAACACTAGAATCGTGTAATTAGAAGCTTGTATTCTGAGGAACAGCTATTTTGGATTACAATTATTCCAATTATAAGAATATTACTCATTAAATAAAGGATAAAGAAAATTGATGTAAAGCCCATCACTTACACTGAAGATACACAAAATTATATTATAGATATCTAAAAGAATTGTTTTCTCAAAATGTTGAAACAACAGAGAAGTACTAACATAAAGCATAAATAAATGTACTGCATCCTTCATTCACCACAGAAGTCTATTTAATCCAACTACATTAAGAAAGCATTTCCAAATTATATTTTTAAAAATATATCTAAAACTTAAATTCATCCTTCAATGAACCTAGAACCTATAATCCTATATAGTTTATAGAACACCTATAGTTTTTTATTACTGTAATAAGAATCCTAGAACCACATACTAGTATTAAAACAATTTTCGTATATGAAATTCCATTTAATATTTATGTATTATAATTTTATATTAAATGTAAATGATAAATTAGTTTTTATACTAAATAATAAATAGTTTAATTATTTCTTAGTTATCTAAGAAAAGAGATCCTATTATTTGGCCACAACGTGAGAAGAAAGCCACCTCTTTGTAAAGAAAGTAACAATAATTAAAATGCACGCACACACACACACACTCACACAATGGATATGATTAACCATGATAGAAGTAAACCAAAAAGATATCGTGTGAAAATATGTTCATGATGAAATATAAACATATTGGTGATGAAACTGGGCTTCGTTTCAACTCTCCATCAACAGTCCTATGTGTATTCCTAGGAAATCACATCTTGATATGGATGATGTAAAAAAAGTGTAATCTGACCCAATTATATAGCAACATGTCTGAAAAGAGTAAATGTTGTTGATTGGAAGAAAACAAACATCCAGAGTTTAAGTGAAAAATATGTTTAATGCATTTCCTATATTGATTAATACTCGACGATAATACCTAACACACAGTGCTTAACTAAATGACAGGCAAACATCTAAGTGCTTAATATGTACTAACTTATTCAAATTTAACTTTATCCTTATGTTTCAAAACTGTTATTTTCTCCATTTGACGTGTAAGGAAACTGAGGAACAAAGGAGTGTGTCAGTTCCAGTATCGTATTATCAGATTATCAACACGGTCTGTCAGTGATTGGTCACTTTGAATCTATTCACATAATGCTATTTAAAGTTTTCTGTAGCAAACATTGAA
>NW_011888819.1:7084613-7088908 GCF_000151845.1 Pteropus vampyrus
TATGTTCATGATGAAATATAAACATATTGGTGATGAAACTGGGCTTCGTTTCAACTCTCCATCAACAGTCCTATGTGTATTCCTAGGAAATCACACCTTGATATGGATGATGTAAAAAAAGTGTAATCTGACCCAATTATACAGCAACATGTCTGAAAAGAGTAAATGTTGTTGATTGGAAGAAAACAAACATCCAGAGTTTATGTGAAAAATATGTTTAATGCATTTCCTATATTGATTAATACTCGACGATAATATCTAACACACAGTGCTTAACTAAATGACAGGCAAACATCTAAGTGCTTAATATTTACTAACTTATTCAAATTTAACTTTATCCTTATGTTTCAAAACTGTTATTTTCTCCATTTGACATGAGGAACAAAGGAGTGTGTCAGTTCCAGTATCGTATTATCAGATTATCAACACAGTCTGTCAGTGATTGGTCACTTTGAATCTATTCACATAATGCTATTTAAAGTTTTCTGTAGCAAACATTGAAAAAAAAAATAAAAAGAATAGGTGAAATTACTAATAATAATATATTTTATATAAACCGTCATATCCAAACATCATTTCTACATAGGATCAATGCAACAATTATTAATATTTTTTACATTTTTTTATTATAGTCTTCAAAATTCAGTGTTATTTTACACTTACAAAACATTTTGATTTTGGACTAGTCACATTTCGAGCACTTAATAGCCATATGTGGCTAACAGCTACCATATTGAAATGCACTGCTCTAGAATATGTGCTTTTGGGCATGCTACCTTTCAAGGGACCTAGTCAATGGGAAGATGCCCTCACTTTCTTTCTGAAGGAAGAGAACTCTAATTCTAGCTCTTGGTAGCCCATCGAGTGATCCATTAAAAATAGCATTGAGATTCCTATCTGGGCAAAAATGTATTATAAACCCACAATTTCATCTAATTCATGGTCATATTTGTGATTATCACTTAAAACTTTGTCTTTGGCTTATCAATTGCTTTCTTGCTCTTTTGGTTGGAACAAAGCATCCCGGAAGGTCTGGTAAATAATGAGTGTTCTTACAAAACAGAGTTTCCGGACCTGTAAAGCTACAGAGTCTTCCTTGCAGTCACTGGCCTTGGCATGCTTGAAACAGCCAGATAGGCTTGTTGCTGTTCACTCAATAGACATCTATTAAGTGTTCGAGTTTGTTCAATGTAAATAAGACCACCTATGGAAATCAACATACAATATAAAATACAGAAAGTCTATATTTAAAATAGTAAAAATATAAGAGGCTATAATTAACCTGTTAAAAATGAGATAATTTTACATATATGTTTACATGAATAATAATCAATATTTATACCAAATAATATAAATGCACAGTTCCAAGGTGCATGAATTTTGGTTACCATAGTCTAGTTAAATAATATTTACCCCTACAACATGGTTCAGGGTATACTGTTACTATGGTATATTGACTGTAATAGCATTGGGTACTAATTTGGCCACTAGCTCATCAGTACAAAAATTATATAAATAGGAGATGCTCTTCATGACAGTGACCAATCATGTCACTTTTTTCACAGTCTGGTTACTTTGAATCGATTCAGGTCATGGACAGAGAGCAAAGCTTACGGTTATATTGCTCCTCTGTCTCCCAGTGATAAACTCACAGGACATGTAACAAAAATGGATGACAAAAATAAAATTTTAAGGCTGAAATGAAACATGATAATGCTGAAAGTAAAATTTGAATAAAAGGTAAATGGAGTTATAGAAGAAATAACTGACTTGACAATGTTGACACCACCACCATTGAAGAAGCTTTAAATATGAAGCCAGAAAAACTTAGTTAAGGCAAAAATTAGCACAATGAAGAAACTGATTATGACAAAAAAGTAAAGATATTCCAGAGAAAGTGACACCAATAAAAACTTCACATTAAAGAAACTCTTAGAGGTATCTCACTATGTTTAAAGAGTAAAGAATAAAATGTTGGAAGCTGACCCAAACTTCAAAAGAAATATGTTCACCAACACATAGAAAAGATACTCACATATGATACAAACCATCAATTACACAATGAGAAGAAAGCATTGTTCAAACAACTGTTCAAACAACTCTGGATAAGTATTTTAAAAAGAAAGAAATCACTTTAATTCTCTGTATGTTTTAAGCAGTGTACTAAATAAATAGTAGTTTTATTATTTTTCATATCCCTACATTTATGAACAAGAATAAGAGAAATGTCAGACAGGAAAAGTTGAGAACCATATGATTTCACTTGTCTGTGGGATATAAAACTGAAAGCAACAAATGAACAAGACAAGAAACAGAGATTCTTGGACACAGACAACAGTGGTTACCAGAGGGAAAGCGGGGAGAGAGGGAGGTAGATAAGGGTAAAAGGGGTCAAACATATGGTGATAGAAGGAAATTTAACTTTGGGTGGTGAACACACAATGCAGTATACATATGATGGGTTATTGAATTGCATACTTGAAATCGATATAATTTTATTAACCAATGTCACCCCAATAAATTTAATAAAAAAAGAAATGATGTTTTAATGTTTTGACAAAAAATTTAAATGTCACAGAACAATCACAATTTTTTCACTGATTGTTCACACAGCTTCAGCTTGCATTGTCATTTTCATGATCCTGACAGGATTGCCTATAAGAAATTTAAGACATCATTAATACTGAATATATGCTAAGCAAAATAAGTAAGACAGAAAACGTTGGGAAATATGATTTCACTCATCTGTAGGATATAAAACTGAAAGCAACAAATGAACAAGATTAACAAACAAAAACTCAGAGACACAGACAACAGTTTAGCACTTGGGAATTCAAAAAGTGAATGAAAACATTTTAACATCTTATTATCTATTCTGTCTGAGATAAAGAAAATTCGAACAACCTGGCAAGCACCCTTGCTGATAAGAATTTGTGGCACTGTTATCTAATGTATTAAATAAAATTAACAGTAATAGGCAAAGGGGTTTGGTAAGACAAAGACAAAATACAAAGGGAAATGATGAATCTCCACGGATGGTCCCACTGGATAATTAAGGGCTTTTCTGTTTCTCATAAACAGATGTCTTGCTTGTATTGCCTTTCATACATATCTGCCTCATTAGTTTCTTCTCTCTTGTCTCTCACTTCTCATTTATTTTTTAAAAAGTACATCTGTGAATATCTGATGAGAAAGTGTAATATTTAACAGCCAACCATTAATAAGTTCCACTCTATGCAGATACTGTTCTAGATTAGCAATACTCATAAAGAAAACATAAATAAATCACAGCTCTCTGAAAGATACTATGGGAGAGCTGATATTTGTGTGAAATCTGAAAAAAAAGAGTAAAAACTAACATCATGATTTTCTTATAGACGTGATACTCAACTATTTAATGCTATCTTATTTACTAATATTTTTCTTTGGAACACAGATGTTCCATTGCTTTAATTTATATTTTCACAAATACACAATACCTTTATTCTTTGCATAAATTCAAAATTTTTCTTATCAGCCTTTCTCCCTTATTTAACTTACTTACTTATTTAACTTCAATTTTTCTTCCATATTTAGTACCTGCATATGTACTTCTTGCCTATATGTTTTATTTTTCATTTTCTTATCTTTTTTTAAAGGTGAAGTTAGCTGTGTCAGATATATAGGTAAACAGATGATAGATGGATGGATGGACAGATGAACGGACGGAGACAGATTGAAAAACTTTTAGAATGTTTTAAATATTTAACATAACCAATCAGTAATTAGCACTATTGTTTCAATTTTATTGTCTTATGTACATATGTGGTCATTCATTTTTTTCCTGTGACTGCTTAGTCACTAGTGTGATTTGCACCAAAAATAATCCCCAAATGAAAAGATTAAACTGAAGCATACGCACTTAGAAAAAATCTTTTTATTAATTTATATTCTTTAACAATTAAGTTGTTCTCTCTATTTAGAATTGGTATGTAGTTTACTTTTAAAAACAGATATAATCTGAATTAACTTTATATTTCCCAAGACATGCAAGTACTTCATGAAATTGATCATATTTAACTAATCAACTGTTAATTCATAAATTTATATAGAAAAAACTAATGAACTACTTCCTTTTTAATGGTGAATTTCAATGTTTAGAGACTCTTAAATCTCTTTTAGAAGTCAACAATTATGCCTGTAATATGCTCCAATATGCTCCATTATTCACTGATTATGATTAATGTCCCTATGGAAATTTTGTCATTTAGAAGTGTTTAATTTGAATTTTCTTAAATCTTTATAGTTAATCTACC
>NW_011888819.1:7088958-7091864 GCF_000151845.1 Pteropus vampyrus
TGATACTCAACTATTTAATGCTATCTTATTTACTAATATTTTTCTTTGGAACACAGATGTTCCATTGCTTTAATTTATATTTTCACAAATACACAATACCTTTATTCTTTGCATAAATTCAAAATTTTTCTTATCAGCCTTTCTCCCTTATTTAACTTACTTACTTATTTAACTTCAATTTTTCTTCCATATTTAGTACCTGCATATGTACTTCTTGCCTATATGTTTTATTTTTCATTTTCTTATCTTTTTTTAAAGGTGAAGTTAGCTGTGTCAGATATATAGGTAAACAGATGATAGATGGATGGATGGACAGATGAACGGACGGAGACAGATTGAAAAACTTTTAGAATGTTTTAAATATTTAACATAACCAATCAGTAATTAGCACTATTGTTTCAATTTTATTGTCTTATGTACATATGTGGTCATTCATTTTTTTCCTGTGACTGCTTAGTCACTAGTGTGATTTGCACCAAAAATAATCCCCAAATGAAAAGATTAAACTGAAGCATACGCACTTAGAAAAAATCTTTTTATTAATTTATATTCTTTAACAATTAAGTTGTTCTCTCTATTTAGAATTGGTATGTAGTTTACTTTTAAAAACAGATATAATCTGAATTAACTTTATATTTCCCAAGACATGCAAGTACTTCATGAAATTGATCATATTTAACTAATCAACTGTTAATTCATAAATTTATATAGAAAAAACTAATGAACTACTTCCTTTTTAATGGTGAATTTCAATGTTTAGAGACTCTTAAATCTCTTTTAGAAGTCAACAATTATGCCTGTAATATGCTCCAATATGCTCCATTATTCACTGATTATGATTAATGTCCCTATGGAAATTTTGTCATTTAGAAGTGTTTAATTTGAATTTTCTTAAATCTTTATAGTTAATCTACCCTTTGAGAATTATCTTTAAACATGTTCACTTACATCTATATATAAGCTTTCAAATAATATTGTACCTGATATCTTTGCAGAAAGATATCTTGTAACACACACGATTTTTTAAGTTCAAATCACTATTTTCATTTCAGCTCTGAGGGAGATCTGTAAATGTGTCCCAGACCAAAAACAAAGAGAAAACAATATGGAGAAGAGAGTTTGTATCTTAGGCCAGAAGAAAAAAAACACACCTCGAATCAAAATGTTAAAAAATTACTTTCTGGATCATGGTTAGAAGCTAAGCAAGATCTGTTCAAGAAATGAGCATCACAGACCTTGATAGACTGTCACCTAAATAGAGGACAAATTCTGAACAATCATGCCTCCTTCTAACTTAGTGGCAGGCTCCTCCTCGTACAACAGAGAGTTCTCAAAGGAGCAGCTTTCTATGAAACATGGTGGGATTCACAATCTGACACTCAATATAATGATTCGTTAATTAAATGAGCTGTGATATCTCACTGAAAATAAAATATTGTGGGCATTTTTGTTTTACTATCCATAATAATGGATACTGAAACTAATGTCTTCTAGCATCCTTTCACCTTTACATTCTAATTTCACATATGTTTGTATCCTTTTTTTCCCCATACCTTGAACTGTGGGCTCAGTAGAATTTATCATAATATGCATTCTGGCCTCAAACAGCACCTGTAAGTATTCTGAGAAATGCTACTCATTTTTGTGTCTTCGACCAGCATCGAAGCAGGTGGTTACTATGAGTTGCAGTTGTTTATAAAATTAAAATAACTACACAAACTAATGGATATTTCTACTAAAATTGAAAATTAATATTAAGTTATTATTTCAGTGAATTATTCTAGCCAAGCCATATATTTTGTAATATGTTAGGGTAAAACAAATATTTAAAATCATTTTTAATATTTAAATTAAAATTCAATCCAAAAGAAGTTATTATAAAAAATCAGCTAAGTCTCCTGAATCATTAAAGTAGATGAAATGATAATTCAGAATTTTCTTTCCTTTAAATTATTTTGTCCACCACAATGGAAACATTTGGCAAGATTGCAGAGAGTACATTTTAATTCTCTTAGTCAAGAGTACTACATATTCCATTTTTTTGTAGAGAGCAAAACTAAACTCATCACAGACAAGTTCCTCACCTTTCCCTGAGAACTCAGTGCAGAACGTACTAATTCTATGCACAAATAAAAATATCTAACAAATTTATTTTTATATTATTCATTCATCACTTATCAAATATTTATTGAGCATCTAATTTGTTTGGCTCTCTTTTATATTTTAAAAACAGAGGTATCTAAAACCAATTCCTCCCTAATTAATGGAGATTAATACATAAATGAACAGTAGCTTTTAAAGTGTTTTGGTGTATATCTTTATAGCATTTTATGAAAAACAAATTAAAAGCGTTATTTAAAAAATTATTTATTGAACATGGAGACTTACTTATAGTAATAAATTTCATTCAATCTTTTAAGAAATTCTATTTAGAGTAATCTATCTCAGTATGAGATAATTATGTGGCTACCTGGTATACTTGAAAAAAGCAACATAAAGTTTCAAATGTCTTTCTTCCAATGGTAACATAGTACTTGGAATCATATTTATTATTCTCAGTAAAATGTAAAATGTCTCAAGAAGCAGCTCTATAAGATCATTTGCATTGCTATTCTCAGTAAAACGTAAAATGTTTCAAGAAGCAGCTCTATAAGATCATTTGCATTGAAAATCCTTTTTCAAGGAAAACTATTATTTCTTCATTACACTCTGTGAGATTTACCTATTTAAATTGCATTTTGTTTAAACCAAGTAACAAAGGCTCAATTATTAAATTTAGAATAGCATTAATAGCACTAACAATTTAAAAAATTATTAAAGAAGATATTATGTATGCCTCTGATTAAAGGTACTATGTTAGTCATATTTGGAAGTATATAAATATATTTATATATTTCTAGGATGAC
>NW_011888819.1:7091914-7094576 GCF_000151845.1 Pteropus vampyrus
AGAGAGTACATTTTAATTCTCTTAGTCAAGAGTACTACATATTCCATTTTTTTGTAGAGAGCAAAACTAAACTCATCACAGACAAGTTCCTCACCTTTCCCTGAGAACTCAGTGCAGAACGTACTAATTCTATGCACAAATAAAAATATCTAACAAATTTATTTTTATATTATTCATTCATCACTTATCAAATATTTATTGAGCATCTAATTTGTTTGGCTCTCTTTTATATTTTAAAAACAGAGGTATCTAAAACCAATTCCTCCCTAATTAATGGAGATTAATACATAAATGAACAGTAGCTTTTAAAGTGTTTTGGTGTATATCTTTATAGCATTTTATTAAAAACAAATTAAAAGCGTTATTTAAAAAATTATTTATTGAACATGGAGACTTACTTATAGTAATAAATTTCATTCAATCTTTTAAGAAATTCTATTTAGAGTAATCTATCTCAGTATGAGATAATTATGTGGCTACCTGGTATACTTGAAAAAAGCAACATAAAGTTTCAAATGTCTTTCTTCCAATGGTAACATAGTACTTGGAATCATATTTATTATTCTCAGTAAAATGTAAAATGTCTCAAGAAGCAGCTCTATAAGATCATTTGCATTGCTATTCTCAGTAAAACGTAAAATGTTTCAAGAAGCAGCTCTATAAGATCATTTGCATTGAAAATCCTTTTTCAAGGAAAACTATTATTTCTTCATTACACTCTGTGAGATTTACCTATTTAAATTGCATTTTGTTTAAACCAAGTAACAAAGGCTCAATTATTAAATTTAGAATAGCATTAATAGCACTAACAATTTAAAAAATTATTAAAGAAGATATTATGTATGCCTCTGATTAAAGGTACTATGTTAGTCATATTTGGAAGTATATAAATATATTTATATATTTCTAGGATGACGAAGAAATAAATAACACACACACAGTGTATCTGAAAACTTCTAGAATAAAAAAAAAACCCTCTAATCGTAATTATACCTGGAGTATACACTTATATAATAAAATTACTATCAATTGTTTACTACTACCAAACAAATTAAGCCTACAGATAAGTGAGTAGTGTCTCATAATTTTTAAGCAAGGATGTAATTCGTTCATACCACACCTATTATTAAGAACCTACTATGTATGTTCCACGCTCTGTACTCAGACTGGGGATATAGCATAAATTAAAGACCAAAAGAACCTTCTTTCAAAGAACTAACATTCTAATGATGAGAGACAGGGAATAAACAAATAAATAAAACAACTTACAGAAATCTGATGGTAGTGAATGCTATGGAAAAAAAATCGTAAAAGAGTGGGGTATTGGGGTGAGAGTTGGGGACTACCAATCTCCAGGTTTCATCATAAAAGGGCTCACTGTAAAAATGACATTTGAGGAAGCACTGGCATAGGTGAAGGGCAAGGCATACATATATTGGAGAGAACACGGAGGCACCATTTGTCTAGGTGACCGAAGGAATGGCAAGCTTGCCAGGGTGGCTGGGCATATATTTAAAAAAAAGAGAAACTGCACTGTGAAGCTTCAAAAGTTTGCAAGGTGCTGGCTTGCACTCCTGAATAAGATAGAAGCTACTGAAAGAACCAGTAGATTCAACTTAGGTTTTAAAAAGGTTACTCTAGCTGCTGTATAAATATAACACCAGGTGTGTAGTAGTGAGAGCAGGCATTATAATAAAATATATTACTGATATTTATTAAAAATGAAATGACTTGGCATATCTACTGATGACAATACATGATTTTTTACTATCGATAGTTTTGCTTAGATATTTAGATATCACCATTTCTTAAAAAATATTAGAATAAGGCTGTCCACATTCACTTCTGGCATTGCATGTTTTAGAACTGTCTGCAAAGAGGTGACTCCCAGACCTAATAATATTTTCAGTTTATCAGTCCAAGAAAATGTGAAAACAAAATTTCACAACCAAACTGAATCAGATAACTTTAACATTAAGAGCTTCCACATTAAAAATCTACATATCTTAAATATAAAAATAATTTCAGCAGATCTGACAACAGTAGATAGGAAGACACAAAGTGCTTCTCAGTCTTTAGTGATGTCTATACACAGCACTTGGGGAATCCTAAACAGCAGATTCTGATTGAGTAGGTCTGGAGTCGAACCTGAGATTTTGCATTTCCAACAACCTTCCAGTGGCCGCTCATGCTGCAGGTCTTCAGACCAGACTTGAGTAGAAAGTTGCTAGAGGGCAGTAGCAGTTTATACTCCCTTCCAGCAATCCTTACATCTGTACCCATCTACTGCTGTTGTTGATGTTTTGGTGTGACTGCACTGATGTTTGCTGGCTTTTGAGTATCTAAACTGTGTTTCAGAATATAGCCTCTTGGATAAATAAGTAAATAGGATGCCCATATTTAAACCAGGAATTGCAATTTAATGAAGACAGGAGATCTACTTGTAAATCGAAAGAAAAAAATATTACCATGTTTCACTATTTAATTCGTCAGTTGACTTTCAGAAACACATGATCAAACAGCTTAAACACAACATGTAAAGTACAGTGATGTCTCAATAAAGGGTGCAATGAGAAGGGGGAGGAACACAGGAACTGAACAACATAAACAGAGAAAAAAGAAGAGAGAGCATAGAACAGTTGTTTTCAATGTCTTTGACATC
>NW_011888819.1:7094626-7097282 GCF_000151845.1 Pteropus vampyrus
TAAACAGCAGATTCTGATTGAGTAGGTCTGGAGTCGAACCTGAGATTTTGCATTTCCAACAACCTTCCAGTGGCCGCTCATGCTGCAGGTCTTCAGACCAGACTTGAGTAGAAAGTTGCTAGAGGGCAGTAGCAGTTTATACTCCCTTCCAGCAATCCTTACATCTGTACCCATCTACTGCTGTTGTTGATGTTTTGGTGTGACTGCACTGATGTTTGCTGGCTTTTGAGTATCTAAACTGTGTTTCAGAATATAGCCTCTTGGATAAATAAGTAAATAGGATGCCCATATTTAAACCAGGAATTGCAATTTAATGAAGACAGGAGATCTACTTGTAAATCGAAAGAAAAAAATATTACCATGTTTCACTATTTAATTCGTCAGTTGACTTTCAGAAACACATGATCAAACAGCTTAAACACAACATGTAAAGTACAGTGATGTCTCAATAAAGGGTGCAATGAGAAGGGGGAGGAACACAGGAACTGAACAACATAAACAGAGAAAAAAGAAGAGAGAGCATAGAACAGTTGTTTTCAATGTCTTTGACATCTATGCTAAAAATCCCTTTTTCAGACAAATTCATTTTGGCATAGGTATCTAGTTTGAGTTAGAAATGAATGTTCACACAGATACATTCAGCATTGTTGCATCAATATCTGTAGTGAGAGAATCTTAAGGAACTAAGAGAAAAAAAAATGGTTTTTAATGTGATTCTTTACTGTGGATTTGACTAACATTAATAGCCAGCAAATGTGATAGATACATTAGGGAGGAAAAAAAGCTCATAGAATTGTTCTGGCCAAAATAAGCAATTATAATCTAAATTGTATCATAACTTCAGAAAGCAAAATTCTATTGGGGAAAATCTTCCAGAAAACAAAATTATTTTTAAAAGTAGATGTCTTTATTAACAGTAATCATTCCGAAATACTTCTACTGGGGATTTTTTTTATTGTATTTTCAAATAAAGCTTTTATTTTCTTGTAAAGCATAACTTCTCTAGTTTTAAAATCTCTATAGAGTAGAAATTTTGGACAGCCAGTTTTTGCTAAAAAGCTAAACAACAACAAAAAAACCCAAAAACTCACAAAAGATAACCATAATATGGCTAGCTGCCCAAATTATAAACCTATGATCCCTGAAGCCTAAAATAACTACTTATGAATGTCTCTGGCTGTGAATGGATATGCTCAGTAAAGAGATTCACCAAACACTGACTGCTACAAGCATAAATAAGTTCTGGGATCTAATGCAAAGCATGGTGACTATAGTCAATAATACTGTATTATAAATGTCAAAGTTGCTAAGAGACTATATCTTAATTGTTATCATCATAAAATAAGAAATGATAATTATGCGATGTGATAGAAGTGTTAGCTAACACCATGGTGGTAATCATACTGGAATTTATAAATGCACAAAATCAACACACTGTACACCTTAATCTTACACAATGCTATATGTCAGTTATTTCTCAATTTGAAAAGCCACTAAAATTATTATATTAAACAACTCAGGATAAATTATAATTTTGGCATAATCTAATATCTGTTATTCCAGCTTTGTATTATTTAAATTGTTATTGACACTGCTTAGCTTGAAAAGGATATAATGCTCCCAAAGTGGTCGAGGTAATACACTTTCTTAATATTTTTATCAATTTCTAATCTGCGTCATATTTAACTATTAGTTTCAAATTAATGAAAGCTATTATTTCATATACAAGTTAAAAGCACTTTATTGTTATTTAGTAGTGTCATGTTCTTGCTATAATACAACAGTTCCACACCACTTTACTAAATTTCAATTTATCAAAAATAAGGAAATACTTATTTCAAGATCTATTTAGAGAGCTTGAATGTATTTAAACGGTGCTACTCAGATAGCATAAGTAATTTCAGTGATGTGACAAATTCCTGACACAATACTTAAGCTGAGTCTTTACGTGATCACACAATACTTGATTACACACGAGTTCAGATTTGCCATAAATAATGCCAAAGCAAACCTTCATCATTTCGGCCTTCTAAAGGTGAAAGCCAAAGCCAAAGCTAAACAAAAGATTTCTCAGTTCTAAGGCCAGAGTCCAAGTGAAATGCATTCTTAGTACCTTATGCAATAATCTCCCAATTTCCTGTCTCACTGGATCCCCAATCCTGTCTGTGCTCCCCTGAATGCTGAATCTCCCAAGGTCCCCACAGGATACAGATGGTACATTCAAATTAAGATAATACCTTACTTACAAAGAGACTAATTACAAAGTTGTGTGCAATGTATAGGGGAACCATAAGGGAGGATTCAGGGACCAGGGCTAGCAGCGAAGGAGCTGTTGCCACCAGCTGGTATAAGAAACAAATGGAATGAGAGGTTATCAAAAGATAGCTGTGTGGGCTAGGGTCCCTGCAGGGGAACAGTGACATTAGAGCAGGACATAGTTTCAAGGTGGGAAAAAGGGAACAAATATTCAGTCCTCTTTTTCTTCAGTCTCTTGATAGGGTTGCTCACTGACCAATCGCAATCAACTAAAAATACAAGTCAGTGTCTGAGCATGGTGCAGAAGAGGGTAGAAGGGTTGATCTGAAGGGGCAAAGGAAAGAGAGTCAGCATAAATCCTCAACAGAATATAGAAAGTATGCTTCGATTCTTTTTAAAC
>NW_011888819.1:7097332-7118885 GCF_000151845.1 Pteropus vampyrus
ACAGCCAGTTTTTGCTAAAAAGCTAAACAACAACAAAAAAACCCAAAAACTCACAAAAGATAACCATAATATGGCTAGCTGCCCAAATTATAAACCTATGATCCCTGAAGCCTAAAATAACTACTTATGAATGTCTCTGGCTGTGAATGGATATGCTCAGTAAAGAGATTCACCAAACACTGACTGCTACAAGCATAAATAAGTTCTGGGATCTAATGCAAAGCATAGTGACTATAGTCAATAATACTGTATTATAAATGTCAAAGTTGCTAAGAGACTATATCTTAATTGTTATCATCATAAAAAAAGAAATGATAATTATGCGATGTGATAGAAGTGTTAGCTAACACCATGGTGGCAATCATACTGGAATTTATAAATGCACAAAATCAACACACTGTACACCTTAATCTTACACAATGCTATATGTCAGTTATTTCTCAATTTGAAAAGCCACTAAAATTATTATATTAAACAACTCAGGATAAATTATAATTTTGGCATAATCTAATATCTGTTATTCCAGCTTTGTATTATTTAAATTGTTATTGACACTGCTTAGCTTGAAAAGGATATAATGCTCCCAAAGTGGTCGAGGTAATACACTTTCTTAATATTTTTATCAATTTCTAATCTGCGTCATATTTAACTATTAGTTTCAAATTAATGAAAGCTATTATTTCATATACAAGTTAAAAGCACTTTATTGTTATTTAGTAGTGTCATGTTCTTGCTATAATACAACAGTTCCACACCACTTTACTAAATTTCAATTTATCAAAAATAAGGAAATACTTATTTCAAGATCTATTTAGAGAGCTTGAATGTATTTAAACGGTGCTACTCAGATAGCATAAGTAATTTCAGTGATGTGACAAATTCCTGACACAATACTTAAGCTGAGTCTTTACGTGATCACACAATACTTGATTACACACGAGTTCAGATTTGCCATAAATAATGCCAAAGCAAACCTTCATCATTTCGGCCTTCTAAAGGTGAAAGCCAAAGCCAAAGCTAAACAAAAGATTTCTCAGTTCTAAGGCCAGAGTCCAAGTGAAATGCATTCTTAGTACCTTATGCAATAATCTCCCAATTTCCTGTCTCACTGGATCCCCAATCCTGTCTGTGCTCCCCTGAATGCTGAATCTCCCAAGGTCCCCACAGGATACAGATGGTACATTCAAATTAAGATAATACCTTACTTACAAAGAGACTAATTACAAAGTTGTGTGCAATGTATAGGGGAACCATAAGGGAGGATTCAGGGACCAGGGCTAGCAGCGAAGGAGCTGTTGCCACCAGCTGGTATAAGAAACAAATGGAATGAGAGGTTATCAAAAGATAGCTGTGTGGGCTAGGGTCCCTGCAGGGGAACAGTGACATTAGAGCAGGACATAGTTTCAAGGTGGGAAAAAGGGAACAAATATTCAGTCCTCTTTTTCTTCAGTCTCTTGATAGGGTTGCTCACTGACCAATCGCAATCAACTAAAAATACAAGTCAGTGTCTGAGCATGGTGCAGAAGAGGGTAGAAGGGTTGATCTGAAGGGGCAAAGGAAAGAGAGTCAGCATAAATCCTCAACAGAATATAGAAAGTATGCTTCGATTCTTTTTAAACATTAAATTTCCTTTCTAATAATAGTGATTATCAGGAAAGAATTTAAGGAGAAAACCAACAATCACACATACTGTAAACTTTACAGACAACATAAATTCTCATGTAATTCTTGTCATTTTTGCAGGAAGAAATGTTATAATGTTAGATATGTCCATAAACTATCTATATTGAAAGGATGATTTTTGTATTTAAAAAAGGGTAAAATCAATTAAATTTGAAAAAATCAGTAAAACATAAGCACATTGAATAAAATTGCAAAGACTGATAGGAAGAAAAGTACACACACATATGCATTTGAACTGGGAACTTCTTGAGCATAAACTATGAAGTTTTAACACAAGTAAACTTGCTCTGTTCACATATTCTAGTTATACTATTAGTTTTAATTGGGACTCACTTTAAGAACCACCACGACTACTGTTACACATCTTGTCACTGAATATCTTTCAATATGTCTAATCACAGTTTCTGAGGTGGTAACATTTTGCTACTCTGATGTACCCTGCTGTTTGATGGTCCTGATCCTTACAGCAGCCTCAAATGAACAATATATATCCTAGGCCTTATATTACATACAAATGAAGTGGTACAGAAAGATAAGATAAACCTATTCTGATCATATAAGTTATAGCATATATTTTGAACAGCTGTCTTCTATCTATCTATCTATCTATCTATCTATCTATCTATCTATCTATCTAATTCCACATTTTCTTACAAGTAGAATGTACCATGTGTAATTCTATTTATCTCTTGGTTTATTAATAGATCAAATCTGCAAAATGAGCAGTTGAAACAAAAGAGAAAACATGCTTTGACAAAGTTTCTTTTGTTTTCCCTCTGTATCACCAATGTCTATTTCTGTTATGCTTTGAGATTCTCTTTCATATGTCATGGTCATGCAAAGCAGTTCAGCATCAGTATTACTATCCGTCACTTCAACTCACTTTTTATTTCATTCACAGTAAATGTGTTGATTGATTACAAATATTCTATTTAAAGAATGTGTCCTTATATGTTATCATTGGGCCATGTGAGAAAGCCTTCAAAATATTCCTATAAGAAGGTTATTCTGCAAATGAAACTGGACATCTTCTTCAATATTTTCCTTTAAATAAATCTAGGCACATTAAATTAAATCTGAAGATTTTATATAGTTTACACAAACTGCATAACAAATTAATTTCCTCCTTTGAATTTCTATAATAAACTATATATACTGAGTTGTTACTCATGGATATCTGCTCCCAGATTTAAGGCAATGAGCTGATACTAACTTATAAGAAAAGAGCAGTAGAAACTAACCTGTGTTCATTGCACTAGGAGTCTTCAGAACTGCCTTCAGGTACCTACAATCCTATCTCCAGAAATGTATGCTTACCCACACCCTAGCAGAAAAGGCATATCTGTGTTCTGCATCAGAAAACCTTACGTCTCCAGTCATGGCAGCTCAACTGGTAGTGAAAATTTGATGAGAAAAGATCCCATCCAGCAGCTGGCCAGCAGCCTGTGACTTTTAGGCCCAGCTGGAAATGGAGGATGTTGAGCAAAATGGACACAAGTTAGAGACTGGGCTAGAACTAGCATGAGAGGCCAATGTAAGCTGAGGAACCCAGCCAGTTGAGACATAACCAAATCAGAAGTGATAAAGGAGAAATTCCATGACAGACATGGTAGAGAGGAGAGAGTACCCAGGTCTGGGAGCTCTTTGCCTCTATTCAGATTCCTGACAACATACACCCTTCAAGAAACCCTCTTTCCAATAAAATTAAATTAAGAGACTCTCCATTCCTTGCAAATAAAGAACTCTAGCTAGAACAAGCATCATGGCTAATAGGAACAATAGTAGTAGTAGTAATTATAATAATATGTTTTATAGGTTTTAACTTAATAAAATATATATTTTAATAAAGAGATTAAATTTTAGGCTTTTAGAACCTATGATAATAGAACTTTAACTATTGATTGAATAGTAATTGAGAAGTGGAAGTGGGGATAGGAGAAGAGGCACATAACTTTCTCTAGTACCTGTAAAATCACACCAGCACAGTGACCAGTGATCAACTATAGTAACTCAATATATAAATATATTAGTTACATGAGTGATGATTATTAAACATGAAAAAGGTACCATTTTTACTGTAAGCCCAGAGTATACTACTCTACAGTTTTAATGACAAAAAGTAACTTATTCATGCAATTATATGAATATTTGTTGAGTGCCAACTAATTACTTGTGGAATTCAAGACAGTTAGAAATAGTAGAATTGGGGGACAATGAAACAGTCCTTGCCTTCATGGCATGGAAAAGAATGACCCAAATATAACATTCTCCTAATAAATAGCATGTACAACATGCACTGATTAAAATAAAATACTTATATTATCATTGCTACTACTTTATTGATTACCATAATATCTTAATTTGGAAGAAAGTTAAAGACTGCATGCTATATAATTATGTTTATATGGCAGACTTGAAATGACAAAATTTCAGAAATGGAAGGCAGATTAGTGACTGCCAGGACTTCATGGTGAGGGGGAAGGGAAGTTGGTGTGATTATAAAAGAATAATATGAAGGATTCTTGTGGTGTTAAAACTATTCAGTATCTTGATCTCAGTAGTTAATACAGGAATCTAAACAGGCAATAAAACTGTATAGAACTTACCACATCCTATTACACAAGTGAGTAAAAGTAAAATGGGAAATGTGAATATGATAGATTGATATCAATGTCTATATCCTAGTGATGATATTATACCATAGTTTTGCAAAATCTTACCATTGTGGGAAACTAGGCAAATTATACAAGGAGTTTCTCTAAATACCATCTTCTAATTTCTTTAAATACTACATGTGTGATGGTTAATTCTATGTGTCACATTGACTGGGCCAAGGGATGCCCAGATAGCTGGGCAAGCATTATTTCTGAGTGCATCTGTGAGGGTGTTTCTGGAAGTTTACTCATTTAAATTGATAGACTGAGTAAAGCAGAGTCCCTCCTCAATGTAGATGAGCATAATCCAATCCTTTGAGAGCCCAAATAGGACAAAAAGGTAGAGGAAGGTTGAATTCATTCTCTGCCTGACTGATTTAGCTAGGACCCTGGTATTCTCCTAATCTCAGTGCTTCTTGTTCTTAAGCCTTCAACTTGAACTGAAATCTATACCAAATAAATCTAACCCAAATAAATCTGGGTTCTCTGGCTCTCAGGCCTTCAAACACCACCACTGGCTCTGCTGCATCTCCAGCCTGAGTCTGAGATCACGGGATATCTCATCCTTCACAAAAGTGTGAGCCAATATCTTATAATAAGTCTCTATATATTATCTATCTATCTATCTATCTATCTATCTATCTATCTATCTATCTATCTGCTGTCTAACTTTGCATCTATTGGTTCTATTTGTCTGAAAAACCCTGACTTATACAACATGTGAACATATAATTATTTCGACAAAAATTTCAATTAAATAAAAAGAATGGATTTTAGAGTTCACTAGGGTCTGAAGCTCAGCTTATATGTCGGCGAAGAAATAGTTTCAATTATCTGAACATCAGTTATCTCCCCTATAAAATGGAGGTAATAATTACCATCAAGGTACTACCTCATTCATTCATTCACATGATCATTCAAATGTCAGGCATGCACTAAGTCCAGGTACTATACTAAGAAGCTGGGAATACAAATGCTACTACTATTAATACTACTACTACTGCTATTTTTAATACCACTGCTGCTACCACTACCACCACTACTATCACTTTAATGAAGATTTCTGACCTCAAGGAATAAAGAAGCAAAAGAAAGCCAAATAAACAGATATTTTGTTTGGACGAATTTCATGGTAAAAGGTAAAGGCCTCTAAAGATATAAACAGTAGGCCTCCCACTCAGATTTTTCAAAAAGAGTCTAGGAATATTTCTAGAATACACAATATTCAGATATTTGTCCTCAATCCAGAAACTGTATAAAATCCCTGGCAAAATGGAAGGGCTTTTCAGGAAGTGGAAGCAGAAATGCAAGTACTCATAGAGCTAAGCAACATGGTGGATTAATGAAAATCCAAGGCATCCAGTATAGTTGGAACACAGAGTAGGAGATTAAAAAAGCTGCAGTTATACTGTGATGAAATATGTGACATAAGGATGACCAAAACAAATCAGTACAGTAATGCCTTCAGTTGACATCAAAGACTCAGATAAAATCTACAAGTACCCTCTACAGTACATGACAAATTTAACATTTTAGCTATTTAGTTGTAGTATCATTAGGTGTAATAGTAGTATTAATAATAGCAAAAGTAGTACTAATATTTAGTATCACTTTTAATAAAGCCTTTAATAAAATCTAATTCTTATTGAGCTAGCTACTTTTCAAACTATATTTAATTATCACAATGGTAGATATATTAAATATTCTGTGAAACATAATACTTAAGTGCCACTTATAACAGTGGTTAGATGATGATCTACATTTTTTTAAAATCAGAAATTACAATCAATTCTTCAACACAAAAGTAGGCTGACTCTATATAGCACTATACTCCTTACTACCACTACCAAGTCTCTCTTGAGCCCCAACAGGTATAAAACATGAGAAATTCTTAATAAATAATACACTGTTATTAATTGAGTTCCAGGAGCTTATACATAATGGGAAGGATAGAAATTTACCCAAATAAATTCAAAGAGTAATATATGCAAAGGGTGCATGCGGATCACTATTTTATAATGCCATTATAAATTCTGACTTAAGAAGTCTGACACTTAGGAAGTCTGAGATAAAATTTTATTGGCATTTTTAATTATAAGCATTATTTTTCCAGACAGGGCCACCAAGGAAAGGGTATTCTAAGTGCGAGGAACAGAAAATGGATGAAGTTATAAACGGGATGTTTTATTTGGGGAACAGTGAATAGCACTGAATGAAAAACTGCAGTAGATATAGCCTGCCCAGATGGCAAAGGAACATTTGTGGAAAGTGAAAAAGCATCGCCTTAGTCTCTAAGAAATGGAAAGCCATCACTATTTTTAAGAGATGAGTTTTTAAACAAAATATTCTAGTGAGATTCAAGAGATAGACTAGGTTGATAGCGGGTAGAAATAAAAGTGAGATAAAGGACACTATAACAATAACACAGGAGAGAGATGGTGATGGCCTGAATGAAAAAAGAACTCACGGGCAAAGAGCTTCTATCAAAGCAAAATTGATAAGACACATTCATCATTTCCTAACCAATTACTGCAGTATTTTGTTTCTCCTCTTAAAATGCTCATCATAAGTAATCCTTATAACACCAGCTTTTGATGCATCAGTTTTATTTCTCCTCTAAATATAAATTTCATGGGGTCAAAGATGTATTTCTATCCTTAAAATATCAACGAATACTATCACAGAAAGTCTAATGAATAAATAAAATTCTCTACTAAAGAGAAAAGCACCACTAAGCTTAAACAAGAATTCAGAATGAGTTATATGCAAATAAATCCAAAATAAATACCACTTTTACACATCTATATTACTATAACAATTTTGTTTCATTCTATAACCAATGGAAAATCACCAATAAATAGTGACTTTTTTGTGAATTTTAGACTCTTTCACCTCTTTTGCCTGTATCTAGGAAATTAATTAACACAATGAACATCATAATCTAACTATCATAATTATTACATGATTAAAAAAAACATATATACTAAAGTTTCAAATATACAAACACTATATTTTGCCCTAATAAGGGAAGTTGAGTCTAAACTAGTGGTAATAATACTAAATGCCTCTATTTTATGTTAACATGGAACAAAATCAATGTGAGATAACGTCTTTTACTTAAAATTAAGCCATATTCATAGTGTGACATGAATGAGAAGTTTACTGACTTCAATTTTATTATCACTCTAAGATTATTCTGCTACCATTCCTATAAACTCAAAACCAGAATTCAGTTACTGGATTCTCTAAATGAAGTAATTTTCTAAGTTCACTGCCATACTTCACTAACATCTTATTTTAAAGTGTTAGGTGCAACTTGGTCTGTGAAAATCACATGACAATTTCCTCCATAAATCAAGTAAATAAGTAAAATGGTGTGCCATTAAATGAATACTGTGTACCATAAATTATTTACCTATAGTCTATTTATTAAAAAGTAGTTAAAATACAACCATAGCTCTTTTTCAATGGAATCAGTGAACATCAGTCTCAAATTTATCTTAAAGTTTTGAGTTACTACTTCTATATTTTAGAATTAGTATTTTATTTCCTTTTACAGGAAAAAAAAAGAATTTTTATTCTGTATTTCTCTTCAGTTTCCATTTATAAGGTACTGATTGTAAATATGAAAGTAAAGGTGCTGGATTACTTGTCAGGTTACATAAAACTGATACATATGGGCATTATCATTTATAAAATGTTACAGCTTCAAAATGCAATGTACCTCATTAATTTAAATTTGAAAAATAAGACAGAGAAAAAAGGATTATTTTTTGTTTTCATTTTTATACAATGACCAGAAGATGATTCCTTCTCAATAATCCTTCAGTTATCTTTCAAAGGCATTTGAAGATCTATTTTATGAAGAAAAAAAAAAATCCAAACCTAAAATCTGTAACAGAAGGCAGAATGCTTTCTTTCTTTTTTTTTTCTTTTTTTTTTTTGGTTTAAATCATCTAATGTGGAGATATTGGGATGAAGCAAAACACTAAATCAATTCTGACGCTATATGTAACCTACCTTAAATAATCTACCTTAAATAATCATAACCTGAGCTGCAAATTATGGAATGACTCATCAATGACTAGCGCTTCATCCAAAATAGCTTGTCATAAAGTTTCCTCGAAAGGTAGGTGTTATCCTCCATTTTCCTAAATGAAAAATTAAGTCTAAAAGAATTGAGTAACTTGCTCCAGATCACAGATATTATGTATGGAATAAATTATTCGAAACCTCATTTTTTTAATGGCTCTACTCAACGCATTGCCTCTTTTTCTCTAATAAACAATCTCTGATAATAGAAAGAAATCAGCCTCAAAAATTTAGCCAAGGTTGTAGTCACCTCACACTCTACACAATGTACTCACAAAGGACAACCTTCCTTCAATTCTCTGACTCTCTTCGGCCACATGAAAGAGGGAAGCTGAGAAAGAAGTTATGCCTTAAGGGATTCTGCCCTTTTTGCTCCAAGAAAAAGGGCTCGTTTGAGCAAATTATGTTGTTCTTCACTGGGCAAGAAAAAAATAATCAAGTAGAAACCTGTACAGTTTTCCGCATGCATATACTTAGCTGTGAGAACACTAAAAACTGTGTTTTGTAATCATATGTAATATTGTCAGTGATCCCTTTATTTGGGAATCAATACTCTTCAGAAAGCAACAAAATGAAATTAAAGTAGACTGATCCAGTTTTAAAACAAATGATAGTTAGGAAAGAGACAAAGGAAGGTAGAAAGAATGTCATGCCTCAAACTTAACTGACAGAGCTATAAAAATCTTAACAAAGAAAACTAGACAAAGCAAAATGTGGACAAAAGAAAAGATTTTAAAAAAAAAATTAAACAGCACTATTTTCTGACAAATTTTTGTCAGTATAAGCCAGAAACATTACTTAGCAAAGCATTTAAAGAGATCAGAACAGAAACTAAAAACATCTTTTTTGTTTAACTTTATTATTTTAGTAAATTATAAGGGTCCAAGTTTCATTATGTGCTGCATTAAATGCATAGTCAGCTTTAAAAAATTCCCATAAAAGTACTATAGAACAATCTTTTCAGTTCATTTCCCTTGTAATACAAATTATAGTTTTATCAAACTTCTAAAAATGCTGATCTTCGTGATCACATTCTTAAACTGCATCATCACAAACAGTGAAGTTTTTCATTTTTTTAAATATAAGTTTCTCAGTTTCTTTATAGAGAAAGTTTTCATGTTTTGAAAATTAAGTTTCTCTCATTTCCTATTTCTGTATTGAATTATGTTCAAGCACGATTTAAAGACTGAACACTCCAATAAAGGAAAGTCAACATATATTTAAGACATGGACAATTATATCAAGTATTGAGACTCTGAAACAAAGTGGAGATCTGCTTGAACAGCATCATGAAAATTCATGGAACTGTCATACGTATCTACCAAAACCTCTCTACCCTGCAGCAAAGTCAGGTTTACTTGTAAACCCCTGATTTCATTAGGCATTAGCAAACATAAGCAGATCCAAAGGCACCACACTCAGAACTGATTATGAATTAATGGAAGCTATTCTTAAATAAGATCTTGCTTTTTTCACCTTCTTTGCCATCATGCTGATACAGAATTATTGTCTCCAGGACTTTAAACCTACCAGTATAAACCTAGATTGCCACTGATGTTACCAGATACTATCTATTAGCTACTGCTTCCACCAATACATTTGGTTCTACCCATATCAACAAACACATATAAATGCTAAAGATGTTAAGCTAAGTGAAATAAGCCAGTCACAAAGGACAAATATTATATGATTCCACTTATATAAAGTGCATACAATAGTTAAATTTATAGAGACATAAATTAGAATGGTGGTTGCCAGGGACTGGGGTCAGAAGAGAAGTGAAAGTTATTGCTTAATGTGTCTAGAATTTCATCTGCGAAGATGAAAAAAAGTTCTGGAGATAAATGGTGGCAATGACTGACAGCAATATGAATACTTAAGGCCCCTGAATTGTACATTTGAAAATAGTTAAAATGGTAAATTTTATATTATGTACATTTCCCACAATAAAATGTTGTAAAAAAATCTAAAAATCTAAAAAAATCTAAAAAATCTAAAAATTTATAAATATTTTACTTTTATTAAAATGAAATAAGTTAACCTATTAAATATACCAATAAGTTTTCTTCAACTTTACCAATAGTATCATCAATTTTGAATTAGTTTAGAAATACAAACAAGATTTCCACATTTGACAGTTTCAATAAAACAGTTTCAGATTCATTTGTTTGTTTGTTTTATAGTAACATCCTTATTAGCAGAAAGTCTTACTTATCCATTCCTCTCTAATTTCAGGGTCAGAGAGTGATTTTAACTTTTGTGAGTTTGTGAGTTTCAATAAGTAATTCTTGGGTTTGTTTCTCAAAAACACCTTAAGTTTTTTTCATGTTTCTATTTTTCTATAAAAGAAAAATTTTAGAGTCATTTAGTATTTACCTGCCCAATGTTTTCTTTTATAATATATTACTGTATGAAAGAATATGGATTGTGCATTTTCTGATAACTCTGCCTCCATTTAAACCTGTCAGATTTGCTATCTTCAAATTTTCAGTTTCAAATCTGACAAATAATTAGGTAGTATACTCTTTGTTTTGTAGCTAACATTTATTATGAAAATGCTATTTAAATTATTCCTTCTTAATTTTATTTTGTCAATCTCTTCAATTTTTTGAAAAGCCAGACAAAAAAATAAAATATTTAATGCATGGTAATATTATAAATATGTAATATTTATAAAATATACTTATAATAATTATAATTATTATAAATAATAATAATTTTAAAATATATATTTTCACTTCTAAATCTATTATGCAGTTAACTTTATTTCCTACAGGTACATAAACCCCTTTCAATACAGCTTCCCTGTCTCCTTTTAAAGACCTGGAAATCTTAATCAAGACTTAACTTCTCAAACACAAAATCAAATCCTTTTCATAGTCATCTTAAGCTGTGCAAGCTAATCTTTATTTCTCTGGATTTTTCCTTACCCATAACATTTTACTTTGAAAGATTCCCAATTAGCAAGGAAGTTGAGAAATTAGTTAATCTATATCTCTATAAATTTGCTAATTTTTACCAATTTGTTTTGTTTGCTCTAAATCGATAGCTAGCACATCTCTTTCCCTTTTTTTCCTCTCATTCCTCACAGTCTTTCCTTCCCTTTAAATGTGTGTTCCCTGAAGTTGATCACCACATTGTAAGTTCATCGCTCTTCACATTCTCTTTCATGAAAATCTCATCTACTTGCATGAATTCATCCATTATCTGTTTCGTGGCAAAGTGTAAGTGTCTATCTTAATCAGTGACTGACTCCTCAGAATTTTGAATATAAATTTCTAATCTTCACACTCCCACTTCCTTTTTGATAACCCTCATTTAAATTTACTAAGTTTACAAATGCACTCTTAAAATTTTATTTCCTGCTATCCTGTTTTTTGTTGGTTTTTTTTGGCGGGAGGCGGGGGGGTGGTGCTTTTTAACAATCACATTACCTTTCCAATTTTCCAAGCTCAAAACATCAAAGGCATTTCAGATTTTTTAATAACTATTGACTTTCCATTGTCCCCTCAAAACAGTTATTGGAGACCTCACTCCTACCTAGACTCATTACTATCAACCTGGTGCAAGTCCCTATTAATTCAGTAATAGGAGTGAAAAGGGCAATTGGCAGATCATTCATTATTCCAGTCTTCCCACTTTAATTCATCTTCCACCTACTGTATTCTACTCTTCAGCATTCCCAACTTGACCATACCATTTAAAAATATTTAATAGCTTTTTTTACATACTTCCCTTTTCAGCCTCTTGCGGCTCATTATATAATTACTCACTTTTTTTCACTTTATTGTCTCCAAATCTCTTCCTTTCCATTCTCTTCCTTTCCACAATCCCACTGCTTTTCCCCAACACCAACCACATCACTGCTAAATACTACTCCTTCGGTAGTTACTGTTGCAATATTCATTTATCCACTCAGTTGTATATAGTTTTGACAGTTCTTAGAAGGCCTTTTATACTGCTTTTTAACAATTTGTTTACACCTTCTATCATCACCAGAACACACACATACATAATTTTACTCTTCAATGTTATTATTGATATAATTTGCCCATAGGGTGGCTATTTTTAAAGATAACTAAAACCAAAGATCTGGGGAAATGGTATTGAAATTAACAGAGACTGAAAAGTTTAGAAAGGTAACTAGAATCCAAAGCATATGAGAAGGTAAGATAATTATATTTTAGCTTTTGTAACTATCTCATGATCCAACAGGCTTACTCGCTAGCTCACTGGTTTTACCTTCACTTGGAAGAACACATAAAGTGGCTTTTGGTATCTTTTTTTTCCAGAAACTTTTGCAACCAGGTTTTTTTTTTTCTTTTTCTCTTTCATTGGATATTTGTCCTTCATATGATATGTATGGGGTTTGATTTAAGTTTTCCCAGGTTCCATAAGATTTAATGTCACTGTATTTTCTATTTGTGCTAGGAAAATAACATTACTGTTCGCATTGCCACTTGTTATTTTTAGCTTCCCAAAGAACTTACCCACACCCCTTCTCTCTCTCTCACACACACACACACACACACACACACACACACACACACACAAAATTGCCAGGGTTCATGATGTATGTGATAAAGATAATTGCAGGACAGTGTATTTTAAGAGCAAGAATAAAAGGATAAGAAAGATATAGGGCAACAGAGAAAAGAGAGTGGTGAACTCTGTCTTGGGATATCAGAGAAGGTCCCCGGAAGAGGTCACATTGGACCTTTTAAAGATCAGAAATTTTACCAGTGGATATAAAAAGGGACTAGAAATAAGAAAAAAATCAATCTGGGTTTTCTTTTTTATCTTTTTTAGCTCTACCCATGGAGAATTTATTTTACCATCTATCATTTCCTTGCCTTAAACAGTAGCAGTAACACAGTATTTACACATTTTCGTATTTCCCATATTGCTTATATTCCAATTCTAAAATCCCTTGAAACTCTTTTGTAAGAAAGTGTGTGAAGAGAAGTATTTATGTGGGTAAACAGATAGAGAATTATCACCAGATACTAGATCTTACCTATAGCAAACAGGTATCATTATACAATAGCTAGGCTAAGAAAAACAACAACAACAACTTCTTCTTTCCATGGAAAAAAGAATAAAACATATTTTTGGTCTGTAATTACTACCATGGGTGAATGTTTACGTTAAGAAAGAAGATAATGATAGCTAAAGTATTTTCAATTTTAAATGTCTTTCTGTAATTGTCAAAATTGAATTACTGTTTTATTCACAAATAATTCATATTCACTTTGCTCCCAGAAAGTGATCTGATACAGTAAACAATAAAAGAAACATCGGTATTGATTAAGGAGTAATAAATCACTCAAATTTATTTTCATATATGAATTAGTGCATTCACCTAATTCAGGTGAAATTGATACATGGGGGAATTACACAGAAAGCAGGAACAACTCCTGAGTTCAGTAAGTTTCTGAATATTCTCCATAGAAAATATTATTACAATTATATGTTAACCATATGCAATTTATTTACAGTAGATGTTACCTGTCGAAATCAGTTTTTAAAAAGTCATAAAATTTCACCCCTTTTGAAATTATAAAGTATCTCTTCAGCAGAATGATTCTGGGATGGCATTTGATCACGGAAATAAGATAATGGTTTTGTATTATATAATGAACTACTGGTTCAAACTAGTCGTGAAGAAAAAAAATGATGAATGGTAAGAAAAAGAAAATGCTTCAGAAATATATAAAGCAAAGTTACTTCACAAAATGAAATATTAACTAGTTTAAGGAGAATTTTTGTAGCACTTTTTACTCAGATAATGATACAAAAGAGGATCACAATAAAAATGTCATTGGTTCATTGCATAAAAATGAAATACCATAAATATTACAGGACACTCTTCAGTTACTATTTTAGAAGTAAATAACAATTTAATCTTTATTTGGCCTAGTTTATTCACCTTTCATGTGAACTATGCCTTATTCATCTTTGCATCCCTGACTTGGAGCATTATGCAACGAAATGTGATTGACAAATGAAAAAAGCAATAAATCAATATTCATTACATCAAAGTGAAATGTCTCAAATAATTAAAATATTTTGGAAAGTTGAGCTTTAAATCATAACTAAATCTATTCAGTCTTTTTTCCCTTTTCCAATATCTTCATTTTTAGGACTATTTCAACTTTTACATGTATCTACGTTAGAACTTAAATTTGGCACCCAGTACCTATTAAAATACTTTCAAATCTATAATTTTATATATGTTCTATTTCTAGTTGAAATAGCTGAAAGAAAATGAGAATATATGGTGTCATTGAAAAGTGATGCAGTGAAAATAAATAGGTAGGTAAGTAGGTAAGATAGAGTAGACAGACAGACGGAATCTCCATATATGTATTTAGGTATATCTTACAAATTTATGGAACTTGGTACCATTCATCCTTTAATTCAACAGATAACTGTATGACTGTTCTCCAGTCATGTTTATATACTTCGAGAAAACACTGTTTTGATCAATTCCTTCCACTGAATGGCAGATAGCCATCATCCCATTAGCTTCACAGTCTATTTTAAATCTACTTTTTAAAATAGGATTATATAACAATCATTTTCCTTATTTTTCAAGAAGGAACAAGTAGCCACAAATCTAAATGATCTCCAAGGGGGAAAATTTATTTTATAAATTCTAAACCTCTCCTTTCAAGTCCTTCCCATCTACTTTTCTCCAAAATATTAGATGTTTTGGTTCAAATCACATCTATGATAATTATACTTTTTAGTGTTTTTCTAACAAAAACATTCCTAAGTATTGCTAATTAAATTAAATTCTCTAAAATTCAGAGCACACCATTTACCTAAAGGCAAAATAGAAAAATGAAGTATGTCGACAGAGTTTGTTATACATTTCTATTTTCATCATGATAATGACTTAAAGTGAATCACTACTTGTTGAAGTATTTATATAGCTATCATTATAATTAATACATACCTCACTCTTCAGTTAATAATCCATTAAGGAAAGCAAAGTTAATTTTGCAAATTAAGAGGTTACCAAGAGAAGCTGTAGAATTTTGCCCAAATTAACCTTAAAAATCAGGTAGTTGTTGATCTCTTAGGACAGTTAATATAGGTAAATTTGAAAGAGGGGAAATTAAAAATGACTTTTGGGGAGGTCTTCACATATTAATACCATATAAACTCCTGATGATAAATGCTTACTCTATCTTAATCTTCTAGAAAGTGAAGCACAGTATATAGATGATGGAAATACACATTTTCATCTTGCATAATTTAGTCACAGCACTTTATTTTCACCATGATGATGGTGAGGCGGTTTCCTGGAAGACATTATATACATGAAAACCAAGTTCTTCAGTTATAAAATTATTTCTTTCATCAAGAAACTGAGCTTTATAAATATAGTGTATTTTTGAAGGCAAGAAATTAATTGTTCCCTTGTGTACCCTGACATAATTTGTCACTCTCTGCCCAATATACATAATTCTAGCTCCCTATTACAACAAGTATTAACAAGAAGATGCTCTACTTTCTATAATTCCCATGATTATATAAACATACACAAGCAAAAAATATGCAAATACATATACCAAATTTATATTTATTAAAATAGTATTCCATAGATACATTACTTTCCCTTAATTATTTCTCATATATCTTGACCATGATCTCAAGTAACTTATGCAAGTCTGCTTTTTATTTCTTCCAAGTAATTTAAGATAATTTTATATAATTAATGTAAGTAGGAAAATTATAGTTGATTTATACAAAATTTAAAAAAGAAAAAGAGTTTACTAGTATTTAAAGAGTGGCCTGTAGAAAAGTAATATGATGCAAAGGAGTATCTAAAATGTTTTGGATTTTAATTTATAAGTGATATTAAAGTTTGGATTTTCCCAAAGATTCCCATAGATATTGAAAAGGAGTAAAATATTACTGAAAAAAAATGCTCATTTTAAAATAACTACCATCATTCCTATGTTAAACAAGTACACATATTTTAAGGTCAACATCCCATTCATTTCTTTATATGTCACAAACAGATTATAAAATTTATACTCATAATATTCATTAGTTCTCATATTTTATATGAACTTTTATGTAAGAAGGAAATGCAGTTCCCTTCTTGATATATGTTTATAAAGAGTTTGTTTTCCTATAAAAGATATTTTCAGTAATGCATTTTTAATTAAGGTATTATTCTTTCTCATGACAGCTTTAAAGATAGATAATTACATCTGATAATTAAGTTTTACTTTTATACATACTGCCTAGTAAAATACCTACAGCCTAGTAAATTTTCACATTAAATAATTTTAGAGCTGATAAATACATTATCAAAGAATTTTACTAAGAAGTTGTTTATGCGGACATCTCCTTTCTTAGTAATTTATACTACAGGTGTGTATAGACATACTTAGCTGGATGTACATATTTGTAAAGCTTTCCAATAGCAATGAAACATTTAAATAACACCAAGGTAGTATCCTCAATAGACTGGGTATCTGTAACATATGCTACTTTTACGCTGCAGTTCTCTCAAATTGCTAAGTTCAAATGAGTACTTTCAACCAATAACAGAATAATTTGGGACTTCCATAGGTGCATTAAGATGACCTAACAATGCTGCACATACGTTAAATACTTACCAAATTTTAGCTTCCATTTCATACATTCGTTATAGTTTTCAATGTGACTATACTTATAAAATTTTTAAGATGTAACTAACTCTAAAGTTTTGCTAAATTTCCATTGGATTTTTAAGTGAAAGAACAACAGAAAAGCCAACAATCTAAAATACATCATTAGAAAAATTAATTTTACAGTGTTATTTTATATTGAATTTCCCTGTACATAGAGGCACCATTGGTAGCATAACACAAGGTCAAGCACTGGTTTGTTATATTATTTCTTAGCTGAAAGAAACCTAGGCCACTAATAATAATAACAAAAGCAGCAATACAGTAACAGCAAACAAATAATGGTTTGAATTACACACCTTAAGGTAATATATATATTCTGAAAAACAGTGAATTTATAGTCATGAATACCATATGTGGAATAATTCAAAACTGGCATCACTTTAAAATGTGCTAATATTCACAAAAATGAACTTAAAGACTGATCCATGTTGCCTGTGAAGGGTAACCTAAATAAAAAATATATTCAAAGACTAAAATCTGATTATAAAATCAAGCATTACTGACTTGGAAAGAAGATGATAAATTCATCAGTAAAAGATGAATCTTGTTTAACGTTTTGAATTTTGCTGAACTGCACAGAGAACATCTCGTGAGGAAATATTGTCCTTGTGCCTCTAATTTGAAATTCATTCACTAATCACAAGACACTAAAACAAGGACACTCCCTTCTCAGTAAATCTGAAGACGGGTCACAGAGGCATCTGTTCTCCATAGACCTATTTAATGAGGTCATTTGGTACACATGCCATGTACTAGGGAGCACTTAATTTTTATTGGGAGCATTAATCTAACTAAGAGTTAGTGAATTAAAGTTATCTTCGAAATGAAGTAGAACACCCCTTTGTCTAATTTGCTCAAGTTTATTTACACATAACTCATACACATAAACCATTTTTTAAATATATTAGTCATAGTTCACATTCTCTTCAAAACAGCCAAGGACGTTTGTGACCTTGAACGATCATTAGAACTCGACAGATTTTAAACTATGAATACTGAATTGCCAGCCATCCTCGATGATTTGACTCTGGACACCCTACTGTATATCGATTACAGGAATAACCTGTCAAGCCTGTAAATATCCCTTGTTTTAATAACAAGGGATATTTACATAAGTAGAAGCCCTCTGTCAAGATGAGTCATCTTTTCAACTTATAGTGAATAAAAAGTATTCATGCGATGCCATCATGTTTATAATCTATAACATTTTGTGCACTCGTTTAAAGGATCTGTTGTTTATGTGGTTGTTGTAGAGGCTTTTGTGATCCCCAGATCACATAAAAATGGAAGCAGTAAAGCTTGAGTTCTTTAAGGCTAGTGGTCGTCTAATTAAATTGAAGAAAGCAAGGCCCATAGGACTTGGGGTTTTCAAGTTAATATCTGTATTAAATAGAACTCAAGAAACAGAAGGACTGTTAGGCTGTAATTTCTATAATTTTCTATTATTCAGAAGTAAAACAACTGACCCTAGAAAAGACATGATAGTAATCAAGTGGTCCACTGAACAAGTTATCTGATTTGATGTGTAAGTTAAATATGGGAAAATATAGTAACAGCACCACAACTCTACAATATAATAAGCTAATAACCATGTTTGGAGACCTGAGATTAATGTTTCTCAGTTTTGTGGAACACAATGTAGCATTTTATTACCAGAAACTGTCCGTATGAATTTCTAGTAAACTAGCAAAGTGACAGAAAGACTACTCTTTTCAGAGAATTTTGAACTTACAATTCTTAGAATGGCTAACATGACCGGTGACCTCTTGCAGGTGGGATGCAAGATGCATTTGGAGAAAAGGGAAATAAATCACAAGAAACTGTAACGGGAGGAACGCCTACATCAATAACAGAGAATAAGTATGATTTCTGATGAGTGCTGCAATTGATAAACTTTTGAAGAAAATGTACCTAAGAAGCTTTCCACATAGCATATTCCACAAAACTACTAGGTCAGAGCTCCCAGAATAAAGACTAACATTGTTCTTCAAGACAGCCGCTCTGGGTTTCCTTTTATTATACTCAGAGTTTAGACGGAGCATTCAAGGCTGATTAAGGTTATGCATGTGGATCAATGTCACAATTTTTAACATGTCCTTCAGGGGCTGGTGTAGTTTTACCCCTTCTATATTTTCAACCTCGAAGCCTTGAATTTTCACTGTGCTATAGCCACAGTGACCTTATTTTATTTCGGGCACGTACTAAACTCTCCATACTCAATGCTTTCATATGTTCTGATCCTTCTGCTGAGATGTGTATCCCCCCTATTCTTTGTCAGGAATCTCTTGGCCTTTCTCGGGTCTTAGAAAACATGTCACTTCTTGCATGTCTAAAGCCCCAAAATTGCCCCTGTTATTCTCTCTCAATATATCCTTTAACTTAGCTTTCTTTCTGGCTGTCATCAAAACATATGTATTTGTACAAATACCCCCTCCCATTCCAGACCAAAAACTCCAATGATGTTAGAAGTCTTTCCTTTATTATTATTATGATGATTATGATTATTATCATTTAATCCTCAAAATTGAACAATGTGCCTCATAATGAGAAAGCTCTTAATAAACCTACTGAAAAATGCAAGTATATATTAATTATAATGAATAACACCACTAACAAATACTATAAAAGGCATTGATATTAATTTACTAAACACATTTTACTGCATGAAATTTGATTTGTGATTTATGTTTTTATTTTTGCTTTTTTCCTTTTCTTTAAAATCTCTCACACATATTAATGTATTTTGTTAACTGAGAGATTTTTTTTTTCCTCTGACACTTAAATTTATATATGCTTTCTTAAACTTCATGCCATCTTTTGTATACATGCCATCTTTTCCATGATGCTAAGACTATAAAGATAAGTAGACTTGAGGGGCAAGTGTAAGATGCAGCACTGGTTCACAGAGATTTTAAATATATTAATTTGTCTTATAGAACTGGTTTTGCCAGCAGTAGGTAAAAGACAACATTTAAGATGGACTTTGGACTAAGAGAAAACTACTAAGGTTTCTTATTTTATCTTAATGTTCATGTTCTCTTTTAGAGCTTTTTACAGCATAGATTTCATTAAGATGAATTATAAGACCAATACTTGCTGCAAAGATTCTGAAAATATAAGTGCTTCATATTTTGAGAACCCAACAAGTATTTGATTTTCTTTATATATATATTTACACATATATATGTGTGTATATATATATATATATATATATATGTGTGTATGTGTGTGCATCTTTCATGTATATTATATATACTCATATTTCTCTAACCTAAAACAAACTTTTCAAATTCTAATAAATGTAGGAATATTTGTTTTCTGAAAATAATTACATTATATGATTACTTTCAATCATAAATATGAGGACTTTCCTTTCTAGGCATGCTATAAGTGACTTCTTTAGTCATATAAAATTAAAAACAAACAATACATTTGTATCCTTTAAAACACTCGCTTACTATTTGATAATAGCAGTCTAGATTCAAATAGCGGACTGTAAACAGACAGATTTTTAAGGCATAACCACATGTCAAATCAAATTTGTATTTTAAACATTCAATCAATCCCCATAGCTATTGCCATAGTTAATATATATATTTCAAAAGAAATAAAAGGATCAAAAATTAGATTTTGTTATTCAGGCACAAACAGTATCACCTGTCTAACTTAATATTGATTTTTATTAAATGTTTCCATTCAGATTATCTATTGAGACTTCATTTTTTTAATGTAGAAAGCTCTATCTTCTTCATTTCAGATAAGAAAAGAATCATGAATGTTTATCAAGATTATTTATATAAAATGCATCTAAATATCAAATCTCATTCTTTATCTTTAAAAATGAAAAACAAAAAAAGCACACTACACTAGAAAAAATGTGTTCAGTATCTATAACTGTGGTTGTTAACAGCAGCCAACTAATATTCAAGCTAAATCTTAGCAATAACTTGAAATGACTCTAAGACTGCATTTTCAAGCACACTTTGAAAGGGACTGTTTAATATTGCATTTAACTCTCTTTTAGAATAGAAATATCAAAGTATCTGTAGATTACGTAGATTGGTACCATTCAGTTGAACTTTTCAGACTCCCAGCTAATGTTTACAGCTGGTTTCTTTGCTATAAATAGATACTCTGGATCTTCAGATCTTTTCAAACTTTATACTACCTTTATTTCTTTTCCACTCAGCATCTTTACCTTAGGAAAAAGAGAAAGATGCCAACTGAGAGGCTCCCCGACACACAAACTTAACTTTAGATCCATCTTCATTTGGATTCTTCCCTTCCCCCTTAGCACACCTACTGCCCAAGATTTATCTCTTACTTAAGCCCGGGTTGACTTCTCCTCCATTCATGGGCATTATCCATTAACTGGTTCCTCTCTCTCTTCTGTCTCCCATTTCTTCCCCTCTCCTTCTTCTGATGTTCGCA
>NW_011888819.1:7119330-7124933 GCF_000151845.1 Pteropus vampyrus
ACAGTCACACATACAGAGATATGATTATACATCTATAACAACATATTTACATATCATTGAACACTAAAATGGGTATTAATATGGTTTGACTATTGGTGATTATATTCACAGATGGTGTGATCATTTCATAGTTTTAACAGTGATGCGTTAAATTGAAAACCATCAAAATATTACTACTTTAAACTGGGCATTATGCATAAGAAATCCTATTAAATTTAGGAGTAACTGAATAAATATACTGTTATTAGTGTATCTATAATAGTCACTCACAAATATATGTCAAGCATGTACAAAAACAACCCTCACCTTATAATCAGATTAGTTCAGACATGTGAATTGCATATTTCACATAATTAATTATAATTATATAGAATCCATAATTTGGGCATTTCTTATCTGAACAAATATATTACTAAAAATAATTGTTCAGACAGTATATCTCTTTCATCTTCTAAAACAGAACTCTCAACCTCGGTGCTATTGACACGTTGCACTGCATAACCCTTTGTTGATGGCAGTGGTGCTGTGCATGCAGCATGGTTAGCAGCATCCTTGGTCTCCATCTGCTAGATTCTAGGAACACTTCCACACCCATACATGGTTGTGACAACCAAAAATATCTCCAGACATTGCCTAACATCTTCTAGGGAACAAAACATTTCCCTTGAGAACCACTATTTTAAAGATTGAAAATATCTGTTAATTAAAATCAAAGAGGATATTGTGCAAAACTATTTTTAACTTGTCAATAAAATGTGGCTGGTAAGAGAAATGCTATGTAAAAGATAAAGACTGCATTAATGTACACAACAGCCTATTGTATTCTAAACATAAAAGGGTCTTGAGGTTAAAATGATCCCTAAATAGTATAATACTTTACCCCACTGTTCCCATTAATAAAACACTCTTGGCAAATACAACTTACTAAACATAAAGTCTAGAATGAAATATTAATTTCATTTAAATTAAGCTTTTTAAAACGTATTTTATTGCTTTAAGAACACAACATGAGATCTACTTGCTTAACAAATGTTTAAGTCTATAATACAGTACTGTTGACTATTGGGACTTATTCCAGTTGACTGAAACTTAATGCTCATTAATTAGTAATTCCCAATTACTCCCTACCCCCAGCTCCTGTCAACCACCATTCTATTTGATTGATTCTATGAATTTGACTATTTTATATACCTTATACAAGTGGAATCATGCAGTATTTCTTTCTGTGACTGGCTCCAGTTAGCATAATGTCCCTAAGGTTCATCTATGTTGTATCATATTGCAGAATTCTCTTTTTAAATAAGGCTGAATAATATTCTGTTGTATGTATATACCATATTTTCTTTACCATTCACCTGTTGATGGACAATTAGGCTGTTTCCACATCTTGCGGATAGAGCCACAATGAACATGGAAGTGCTTTTTGTGATCCCAATTTTAAGTCTTTGCCTAAATACTCAGAAGTAGGATTGCTGGATTGCCTGGCAGTTCTATTTTTAATTTTTTTGAAGAAACTTCATACTGTTTTCTATAGCTGCTACACCGTTTTGCATTCCCGCCAACAGTGTTCAAGATTCCAATTTTTCCACATCCTTGCCAACGATTATTCTTTTTTTTAATAACCATCCTGACATGTGTGAGGTGATATCTCATCGGGGTTTTAAATTAACTAAAATCAAATCCTCTGAAATTCTGAAACACTCTCTGCTCATGCTATTTTCTTCCAATACCATGTCTCATTAATGTCCCCAAATCCCTGACTTACTTAGCTTCAAACCTTGGCTTTAAACATTCTCTTCTGAATCAAATGACATAGTATAAGGCTCATTCCCTGGCTTTAATCTTTTACTCTCCCTGCCTTCATCTGTATTTCTGTTGTATTTCAAATACTATGCATTAGATCAAAAAATACAAAAATGCAAAGAAGTTGACATATATAAGACTTAAAGCTTAAAAAGAGTCCAACATGTGCCATGGTGAATGAAAATGAAAACTGCCTTAAAAGAACTATGGCAGTGCCGTAGAAGGTATGGGTGGGGAGAGGACACACTCATGTTCAAGAAATATGTGGAATACTATACTCAGTTTAGAGTGCCATATTTTAAGCAAATATTGGAAACTCATGACCATGAATTGATGACCATGGACCTTCAAACAGTGCACTAGAAAATTTAGTAGCAGTATAATACAAATCAATATGAAAACAATTATATTTGGTTAAGTATGGTAATAAATGCAGTGAAGAATGAAAAGGCCATTTTCCAATACTGAAAAACAAAACTTATTTTTTCTTTGTTTATCTATACTGATAAACATGATCCAATGGGTCAATATAGAAGTTAAATTAGAAAAAGAAAAAAATCTTGTATGAATTTAAATGTAAAGCTGCTTCCACAAATACTTGAATGTATGGCTAACAAAAGTGTTTCAAAATCTATGTAAATGATATCCATGAGACAGCATACCTCTTACTCGGTAGCCATTCACTACATGTTTCTTTTTATTTTCTTTGAGTGTATCAACAAATGCTTGGTAATGCCTTTAATATATATTGACCTAATACAATACTGTTTGCTCTATTAGAGTAGATGTATAAGGTGTTCCCAACATAATAAATGTGAACACTACTTTGAGTTATCCATGAGTACAATGAAATAACATCACACAACACACACATGCATGCACACACACACATACACACACACTAAGCAAATGGATTCCAGTATTTCTGAACTTTAAGCTACAAAAAGTGGGAACAAACTGCTATTTAATCTTTCTTTTTTCCTCTTTCCTTTGCTGTAAGTGTAGAAGCAGATTTCTTTTTGGTGGGGAAAGATAACTTGGGGGCCACTTTGGTACATTCTTTTTGTTAAGTATATGGAATGAATCTACCCAGAGTTCCTAGGCATTAATGATCACTGGTACAGATGGTTCTTGATAGTTAATTAAGCATTAATTACATAGAAGCTGCTTGACTGAACGCAGGAAATTCTTTGCAGAAATATCTTGTTTTCTACTCCCAATAGCTGAGCTTTGAAAAATAGAATAGTTGCAGTTGTTGGTTTTGGGAAGATAAGGCTAACGCCTGAGGGGTACCCTTAAACAAGATGGAGGTCTGCGGAGAGAAAGGGCTGTTAGAGGACTCTCAGGAAGCTGAGAGGCCTAAAGTTTATTGGAGCAGAGGCAACTGATATCCAGGTGTTGCTGGTCAACGTTGTCATTGCATTATATTATCTTCAACCCTTAGGAAAATCCTTTTTAAAAAAGACAACTTTAAAAATACTTTGGTTAAATGTTAGAGTGTCAACTGCATGTAGAAGTTCCCCAGACGACTTGTTATGATTGGGAAGGAATTATGAGCAGAGACTGAATGAGAGATACAAGTAACAATCTGAACATATTTGTAGGGGTGTAAGTACTTTGTCCTGATGGGGATCACTTACAGCAAAGATAAGTGTTCAGACACTGGACAATAGAAGTAGGGGTTAACCTTCTAAAGTCTGGAAACCTTGAGAATAATAGAGTTATATACATAATATCTTAAAAATGGAATTGCTGTTATTTGTAAAATATTTAACGCTATGAAAACAGAAAATATAACTGGTTTACCCAGTGATAAAAAAAAAAAAGTATTTCTTTATTACATCTCAATACTTACTTTGGACTTGTTGAAATAACTCTTCTTCTTTCCAATAATCTCTGGCCTTCATGTAACAGCTGTTGTGAATTCTTTATAATACTTTCATCAGTGCTTAAAAAGGTGAAATTTAATATGCTTACAAAGAAAATATTTTAATCCCTTCTAGAAGTGTGCCTTTTAGACCTTTCTTTTGATAGTATAATTTTTTTTATGTTTATTATAAATTTAATATTTAAGTTTGGCTCTTTAAAGTTTTCTTTATAGTGGTACAATATAACAAATAAACGTGCATTGAAGGGTATTTTATAAAATAAGTGGTTTTATGTATAATAAAACAAAAATATTGCAATCTAATATATTATTAAGGAGGCTATATAATGCCCACAAAACATATGGGGAAGAAATAAAAAGTACAAAAAGTCAACAGTTTGTTTTCTTTACTGTTATATGATTCCAGCTCTAATTATTTAAGGGTATCCTCATCAAACCTGCAGGTTGTCCTTGATCTCCTCATCATGATATTCTGATCTATCTGTTTATTACTAATTTTAAAATGTTTATATAAAAAATGCACTGTGACTTTCCACAACATCAACAAGTCAGTGAGTTAAGTAACCTTGAAGAGAACTGACCCTTCCTTGCCTTAAAGATTAGTTTTCTTTTTCATTAGGAGTAACACTAGGTCTTTGGTGATAAAACAATACACATCTCTGTCATTTGCTCTCCACTTGAAATTATCCATTTATTTTAGCAAGTCTCCGGAGGAATTTTTGCAACTTGATAATGAGCTAGATGAATGGGCAACAAAACCCTACGATTGTAAAATAAAACTACACCACTAGAAAGAAGAAAAAAGTCCAATAAAATCTATTTTACTCATTAATTTCAATTAGATTTCCACTGTACTTGTACCACTTTTCCTCAAAGTTATATTCAACCTAGGTTGTTGATCAAGGCCTATACCACTGGAAAGTTTCATGAATAAATATGACTCTCTGAATGTATGTTTAGACCTTAAAATAAATCCTCTTAACACTTTGTGCCATTTCTAATATATAAACACACCGGCTTTTGTTTTCTAATCTTTTTACTACATATACAGACAGTAGTTCATTTAGTGCAAATAAACATGCTTAAGCCAGAATTTCTATCCCCAGAGAGAAAACAGTTGATATGATAAAGCTATCGCTAATATGAGGTACTTTAAGAACAGGTGTACCATTTTATTTTCTATTCATTCTAATAGAGTTCTAGTCCCATAGAAATGTGTAATACACATGTGAGATGTGTAAGTGTAACAATAACAGTGATAAGAGTTAATAATCATTGAGCATTGGATGTGCCAGGCATGGTATTAGCATGGATTTTCTCCTCCAATTCTTGTATCAAGTCTGTGAGATAGACTCCATTATTATGATTTTATAAATGAGAAAATTAAGGTTTAGGAAGTGTAGGTTACAGCTCCAGAGTGATGAGGTTATTAGTCTAATCCCATGTGGGCTGCTCTTGAGCTTTCTCCTAACCACCAACCTCTACCAGCACTTCCCTCAGTGCTTTCCATTTTGTTTTAAGATGTGATATGCTTTTGTACTTACATATCACTAAGAAACTGTTTGTCCTTCTGAGAGTTCATTATACTTCAAACAAATTAATTAATGAACATAGGCTAAGAAAACTGGTCAAGCAGAACTGCTTTCAAAGTCTTTCAGGATTCGCATCACTATCCTCTACTTAAAAAGTATCACATCAATACATTAAAACTACCATCTTGTTTAGTAAAGGTAATGGTCAGTGATGTTTCCTATTTATGACCTCCTGCATAAAATCTTGCTGGATCAAGAGAGATAATAAAGTTATTTTTAAACTATCCTTCTATGTTGCCCAGTGGGCATAATCACACCCACAAAAACATTATTTGAATGGTTTCACAGGATGATTGCATAATAGATGTCCAAGCGATTTG
>NW_011888819.1:7124983-7127957 GCF_000151845.1 Pteropus vampyrus
AAAAAAAAAAGTATTTCTTTATTACATCTCAATACTTACTTTGGACTTGTTGAAATAACTCTTCTTCTTTCCAATAATCTCTGGCCTTCATGTAACAGCTGTTGTGAATTCTTTATAATACTTTCATCAGTGCTTAAAAAGGTGAAATTTAATATGCTTACAAAGAAAATATTTTAATCCCTTCTAGAAGTGTGCCTTTTAGACCTTTCTTTTGATAGTATAATTTTTTTTATGTTTATTATAAATTTAATATTTAAGTTTGGCTCTTTAAAGTTTTCTTTATAGTGGTACAATATAACAAATAAACGTGCATTGAAGGGTATTTTATAAAATAAGTGGTTTTATGTATAATAAAACAAAAATATTGCAATCTAATATATTATTAAGGAGGCTATATAATGCCCACAAAACATATGGGGAAGAAATAAAAAGTACAAAAAGTCAACAGTTTGTTTTCTTTACTGTTATATGATTCCAGCTCTAATTATTTAAGGGTATCCTCATCAAACCTGCAGGTTGTCCTTGATCTCCTCATCATGATATTCTGATCTATCTGTTTATTACTAATTTTAAAATGTTTATATAAAAAATGCACTGTGACTTTCCACAACATCAACAAGTCAGTGAGTTAAGTAACCTTGAAGAGAACTGACCCTTCCTTGCCTTAAAGATTAGTTTTCTTTTTCATTAGGAGTAACACTAGGTCTTTGGTGATAAAACAATACACATCTCTGTCATTTGCTCTCCACTTGAAATTATCCATTTATTTTAGCAAGTCTCCGGAGGAATTTTTGCAACTTGATAATGAGCTAGATGAATGGGCAACAAAACCCTACGATTGTAAAATAAAACTACACCACTAGAAAGAAGAAAAAAGTCCAATAAAATCTATTTTACTCATTAATTTCAATTAGATTTCCACTGTACTTGTACCACTTTTCCTCAAAGTTATATTCAACCTAGGTTGTTGATCAAGGCCTATACCACTGGAAAGTTTCATGAATAAATATGACTCTCTGAATGTATGTTTAGACCTTAAAATAAATCCTCTTAACACTTTGTGCCATTTCTAATATATAAACACACCGGCTTTTGTTTTCTAATCTTTTTACTACATATACAGACAGTAGTTCATTTAGTGCAAATAAACATGCTTAAGCCAGAATTTCTATCCCCAGAGAGAAAACAGTTGATATGATAAAGCTATCGCTAATATGAGGTACTTTAAGAACAGGTGTACCATTTTATTTTCTATTCATTCTAATAGAGTTCTAGTCCCATAGAAATGTGTAATACACATGTGAGATGTGTAAGTGTAACAATAACAGTGATAAGAGTTAATAATCATTGAGCATTGGATGTGCCAGGCATGGTATTAGCATGGATTTTCTCCTCCAATTCTTGTATCAAGTCTGTGAGATAGACTCCATTATTATGATTTTATAAATGAGAAAATTAAGGTTTAGGAAGTGTAGGTTACAGCTCCAGAGTGATGAGGTTATTAGTCTAATCCCATGTGGGCTGCTCTTGAGCTTTCTCCTAACCACCAACCTCTACCAGCACTTCCCTCAGTGCTTTCCATTTTGTTTTAAGATGTGATATGCTTTTGTACTTACATATCACTAAGAAACTGTTTGTCCTTCTGAGAGTTCATTATACTTCAAACAAATTAATTAATGAACATAGGCTAAGAAAACTGGTCAAGCAGAACTGCTTTCAAAGTCTTTCAGGATTCGCATCACTATCCTCTACTTAAAAAGTATCACATCAATACATTAAAACTACCATCTTGTTTAGTAAAGGTAATGGTCAGTGATGTTTCCTATTTATGACCTCCTGCATAAAATCTTGCTGGATCAAGAGAGATAATAAAGTTATTTTTAAACTATCCTTCTATGTTGCCCAGTGGGCATAATCACACCCACAAAAACATTATTTGAATGGTTTCACAGGATGATTGCATAATAGATGTCCAAGCGATTTGGAAATAATTTAGTTGACGTTAGTGACTTCTCTGTTTTAATCTCCTTTCTCAGTTTATCCAGCAATTTCAAATATATTCTAATATTTAACAAAAACTAAAGTTTGGTTGTCCAAAACTTAAGAGATGTTAGAAAAACCATGTATTTTTCTGTAGCTGCTATTTTTATGTTTCAATTTCCATTAAGGTGTTTGTGATATATATTTTTCCTGAGAATATCGAAAAGAAAATGGTCCCAACATAGGATCTTGAGCAATAATGTCTATTTCTACATATTAAAATTTTCATTTTAAGAAAATTTTAACTGTAAAGATTTATGAGGCAGAAACAACGTCATGGATTATTTCATCAGGGCTAGGAGAAAAGAATCTAAAAACTTCTGAATTACTACTGTAGAGTCAATAGCTATAAACTAACCTGGAAACACTTTCTCTCACATTTTGAAGCCTGGCATCAGTATTTATTTCTACTTATGCACATACTTGCAGGTGGAACTGTGAAATATGTCTAATAACCAAATGTCTAAAAATCATCAGTCACAAAATTTGAGTTATTATTATATATTGGTCCTGTATGCATGTGTGTTAATATTAATATTTAGGTACCTATTTTTTAGCAGTATCTCTTAATAGATATTATCAAGTCTATGATTATAAACCATTCCTCTAAAATTTGTTATAATCATCATGAGTTAGTATATGAGTAGTATATCTTCACTCATTGAACCAAAGTTACAACCTTAACATTTTACATTAATCTATGAAGTTAAACTACAGAAGTAAATTAGTAGTAAAATTTACAAATTGAAGTAAAATAGTTAAAATTGATTTTTAAAAGCAAATCATCTGTCTGAATATCTTACATCTTGTATGGAATGGCAATGCTGGTCAAAATACATTCACCAATGAATTTTTATTTATATTACTCTTAAAATGGAATATTATTGAAAATACTTGTAATTCAGATTATGCAAGAGCACACAATGAAGAAAAG
>NW_011888819.1:7128232-7138874 GCF_000151845.1 Pteropus vampyrus
TATATAAACTAATTACCATTACATCCCTCAGCCCTTTCCACCCGGGGAGTACCCAGGACTTAGGAAGGGAAAGTAACAGAAGTTATTGCAAATGTCTAACAGTCTTGTCAATCTGTCTCTATTCCAAAGCCAAAAGGAGAAGGTTGAGGGAGGAAGGTGAGTGAGTCTGAGGCTATCTCACTTTGTCCTTATTCATTAATCAGGTGGGGGTCTGGGAATTAGAGAAGGGACTGGCTTGAGCGTGTGGGACCTGAGGCTGTGTCTTGGGAGCTTGCATGGTATCCTCAGAGAACATGACAAAGAACATCCAAAGAAGATGCCAATAGGAGATGCTCCCTTCCACACCCTCTAGTTGAAGTCCCAGGAGGCTTGAGGAGGAGGACAAGGTCATCACGCTCAGACTTTACATCCCAAGTGTCTCCTTCATGGCTGCACTGGGAGCACATGTACAGCCAGTACCAGCAAGTCCAGTGAGGATGAGACTGAAGAATATCTCAAATGGAAGGCAGAGATGGTCAGAAACAGTAAGAAAGGGGTGCACATGATGAGAGTGGGGAATGAGTCAGAAACAAAAACAAGGCTAGAGATTGCAGCATTCCAAGCTTGACCTTCCAGCAGGACCTATGTGAGAGCCAGCAAGGCCCGAACAGGATCTCAGGCCAGCAGTCTGGGCAGTCTCCATACCCCAAGCCTCCTCCAGCCTGCACTGCCTGAACAGGGGCCACCTCAGATGGTCATGGGAAAGGAGATGGTGGTTCCCCATAGGTTAATGAGTATCACTGAGCCAAGTGCCACAGCTTCTCAACCAGGCCAGCCCTGCTTGCCTTGAGAGTCTGGGGATAGGTATGAGGGTGGCAAAGAGCCACCAAGAGTGGTCATCGCCATCCTGCCACTCAGAGGGAAAATGATGCTGGAAAGAAAATGGTGGGACCAGTTTGAGAAGTCAGATGGGACAAAGGCACTTGGAAATTAGTTCCTGTCACCTGTGACCTCCGTGGATCCCACAAACACGTATGGTGTGTCAACTGCATTTCAGATACAGAAACAGAAATGCTGTGTCTGGGGAGCTCAGGCTACTGGACAATCCTCAGCCTCAACCTGGATGGTCCCTCCCTCGAGAGCTTCCTGCCCTCAGTGTTTCCTCTGTAAAAAGAGGAAATGATATCTAAATAATTAAAATATTTAAATAATATCTAAAATAATTGGCAAAAATACAAATTCAGAGGAAATAGATTTTATAAAATGTAGTCTACAAAACTGACCTTCAGAGTTCAGAAAACTTAAATAGAGAAAAGTACATAAAAAGAACTAAAAATTAATAAAAGTAAACTATTTCAAATGATGTCTGATTCATATGTTTCACAGATGAGTGTCTTCAGAATTTGTAATAAAAAACATTTAATATAAATAAGTACAGAATAATATCACTGTATTCATTTAAGAATTTTGATACAAATTTTCAAAATAAAATATTCAAAATATAAAAAACATCAAAGAATAAGAAAAAGTTATCAACCGTACTCTGATGCCCACCAATAATGCAAACTCATTTGCCCTTTCAACATTTAAATGTACAACCATCATATAAATACTCAGAAGTAAATTTTAAAATTCTAAATAAATTATATTGCTATAATTTGTTAATTTTCTAGAATTGTAATAACTAGTTCTTAATGTCCTCACAATAGAACAAAAAAAAAAAATATCACAATTCTGGGCTTTTTTGCTACTTGCTATTCAATAAAATGATTATCTATACTAAATAAAAAATACTATATACACATATCCTTAAAAGGTGAGTAAATAGTGAAAAATGGTAATGAGAATAGTAAAGCATGACAAAATACAAAAAATACAAACGAAGTAAAAAAACTTTAGAATTGACTATCCAAGGCTTATGAACGCTTTATTTTCCCTATTTATTTTCCTTCGAAGGCCAAGAGTTCTGTGCTAAGATGCTAATATTACTTACTTTTATTTTTATTTTTGAAGGAAAGAGAAAGCAGAATACTAACAATCATTAACTTTCTCATGATAGTGGAAACTCCAGCTGGAGCTTAAATTGGGTTCATGCAGACTAACCTGTCTGAACTTGTCCGGTTGTCAGGATTATGGTGTGGGCCACCAGGGATCGAGTTGCCTATGGCAATGAGAGCCTTCTGGGAAAAGAGTCCATTCTAAGGAAGATAGAGTTTATGGGTTTGAAAGAAAGGATGATGTTCAGTGCTCAGTGTTTGGACAATTTCTTAGATTCTTGTCCGGCATGGGGCCCATAGAACCTATACTAGGTGCTAGAGAGAAAGATGCTACAAGTCACATCTGAAGAAGAACACAGACTAAAATCTCTGGAAGACATTGAAGAAAAAGGCATCATGAATTTGAATTCAGAATAATAGAGCTTACTAAGATCATGGTTAAAGGATTCTCTCCTTCTATTGGAGAATCTAGCCTGTTATCAACAATAACTGGTGGAGCAAGGTCTTTGAAGTCGATTACCTGAGCCACTATTTCTGTTACATCAGAGAAGCTCGAAATGAAGAGCAGGAAAACAGGAAATTAGTAACGGTCTTATTGAAATAGAGAAGATATTCTGACACTTCTTTGAGAATTCAAAAAGTTGACGAGGAAGAGGAAGAGTGGACAATGAAAGTTGTGAAATAGCAAATATTACAAAGTTACAGAAATATTCTGCCTGCTCTTTTGCACAACAGTATTTGTCATGAGCTTATTATGATGTCAGACATTGTAAGCTATGATGTTGAGCCAAAACACCTATTATCACTAATTTTATCACCAGCCTAATGTGGCAAAGGAAACCTGAATTGCGAATAATTTAGATACTGACAAAGGAGTATTTTGTCATATATTTTGTTCTTCAGCCTAATTTGATATCCATTTATTAAACATCCACCGTGGGAAAACTTACAGCACTGTCTGAGTATCTCAGACTAGGTTTCCTGGAAACAGCCTCTGAGGTGCTTTAGCATGTAGGATGTTTATTAAGGGTGCCCTTGGGATCAACACCTGTGAAAAGGGAGCGACAGATGCAGGAATGGAAAGAGTAAGAAGTCAAGTTGCAACAGACCCAATGACAGCCTCAGCTAACTCCATAGGGAGTTCTGGAGTTGGAAGGGTGCTTCAGAATTTTTCTGAGATGGGCAGTGAGGTCCAGACCATTATATTCCACTTCACCTGGTCACTGACTACGGACAAAATCGGGAAAGGGTGTGACCTCAGGCATGAGGCCATCTAGAGCTGAAGCTATTCCTGAAAAGACAGAAATCTGCTACTGACATCCCCCACCCCTGCAGCTGGGATAAAGATCAATTTTATCTGTACTACACATCATAGCGGACCCCAAGAGATGTTGGGCCTGGATAACTTGCTCCAAAGAGTGTCAAATTTAAAATATCTTGATGAAAAGATATCAAGATTCTCAAATTGTTACTGAACAAATATTTAACAATTTCCAGAGTCAAGCTCACTTTTGACAGTGCTATCAAGTTTCCTACAATTTCAACAAAAGAATACTAATGATAACCAACAATAGCTAACATTTTTAGTGCTTATGTATGCCAACCACTGACTCTGGGGCTGCGCATGCATTAACTCATTTAACTCATGATCACACTGTGTTCACTTTCATTTCCCAGATCACTACAGTGAGGCACTCGGAAAGTAATACCACCAATATGAAAGCATTTTTCCAGCCCCTTGCTAGACCAGTGACGGGTACTGTGGGGAATCCGAAGATGAATATGACATAGTCTTTGACTTTGATATCTTCCATTCTAGTAGGACAAACAAAAAGTTTTACATCCCAAACACAAGCTAAGTGGGGTTGGCATAACATATGAGCTGGAATAAAAAAGAAGGAACCAAAATGGGTCAATGAGGAACACAGAAAGTAATATGAATCGATGCATCTTTTTTTTTTTTGACCAAAATGGTGGTGTGTGAGAGTTCTGTGAACACCTATAACCACCTTCAAAAAATAGTCATGTGAGTGTCATGTAATCTATGACGTAATTCAGGTTTTGATATAATTAAACTAAATGGATTCTAAAATGATCATTTCTCTAGTGCATCCTTAAGAGAACGCACACCTTTCACTTTTCTATCTCGGTTATTAATTGAAAGAGTTTGTGAAATACAAATTAAGATGTAGAAAATACTAAAATGGATTCATGAGGAATAAAAACATTTTTGTGTTTTACAGTACTCAATTTGAATTAAATAAAACATCCAAATTTTGTAAGTTCTAGTTACTCAACTCGAGTAACCATTTGATCAGTTACTTGTAGGATTACTGTGTAATAACCTAGAGTAGAATCAAGATCGTCTTAAAATACTCCTTTCCCAACAATATCTGCACTTACTATTTACATTTTCCAAAGCTCATTTATATGCATAATCTCATGTAATATTAACAATATTAAATGGAAATTTTAGCATATAAATTCCTTATGGCAACACAAAGAGAAAGAAGTGGCTATGATAGCCAGTAGTTGATTCCAGTTCTCATGCTCTTTCTTTTAGGCAATTCAAAAGGGTCTTTGCCATCAATTACGAATCCATTAAAATGAACCAAACATGTAATTAGAAGCCTAATGTAACAGTATTTTATGGACCTGAAAAATTATATTCAAATTTAATCATTATAGGGTATTTAATCTGTAGAGTTTAGTTGCATCAGCATATAAATTAAATATAGAAATAAAATATAAACCTAATCCTGTATAATTTTTTCAATAACTATAGAAATAAATTATGGAATATATTATGATTAATTTAACTCTATTATTCCCAAAATGTGTTCCATATTTAGATGGAGGGGATGGTTAAAGTAAAACAATTTGATTTCACCAGAAAGCATAAAATAAAATTTAGAAAAAAAGTTGTGATTTTTAGCATTGTTGATAACTATTGGGAAGTAAAGTAAAATTAAAATAGATCATTAATAAAATGTAGTTTTTAAGGGCCCATAAAAGGAAGATTTTTAAGAGAGGGACCAGTAAAGGATTTTATTAAGGTAGAGGCCTAACAACTTATTGTTTCTTTAAAAATCTTCACTTAGGAGACTAAAATTTAAGAGCTCTATATCTGAAAATCCATTTTAAATGATAGACGAAAAAGAAGAAAATGAAAGAATAGTTCCATAAGAAAAGGTATCTGAAGATTAAGGTTTTCCATTTTTATATAAGGTTTTCCCTTTTTGTTTTCCCAATTGTTTTACTATGAACAATGTATATAAAATTTTCGAATGCCTTCTAATGCTTTATCTTAATAGTTGTTTTATGAGAGATGCATAGTGTATGAGAAATCTCGTCAGTAAATTTAAACCAAAGATGAAAGAACCCAAGGATATATAAAATTTGAAAAAAACAAAACAAAAAAGCCACAGCATTTCCTACTCCAATAAATGAGCAGTAAAATAGCCATTAGCAAGGTAATGAAATATAAAAGAAGAAAACTTTAGATAATATATCAAATATGAGTTCATTTAATTTGTTTCAATAACTTTATTGATGTTATTTGCATATTACTTTGATTTATCTCTAAAATTGTATCACTATTTTTCTGAAACTTTAGTGCATTTCTATATTATATTCATTCTATTAGAATATATTTCCATTAAGTGACACACAACTGGATTTTTTAGGTTTTTTTGTTTGTTTCATAAACTACATCTATACCTTCAGTTAGTATGAAATAAACAAGCAAAAGAACCTGACTCCTCATTTTTGTTGCTCATTAAACATCTGCTCATTAGCCACCTCCTGGTTAATGAATACTTAGAATCTAAATAGCAACCCATTAGCAAAACTAGTTTTGTTTTCAAGCATATTTTTCTATCCTTCAAATAAATGTTTTATTTAAAAAAATACATATTTAGCCAAAACTACTTAATCATATGAAATAAATAGCCTAAGAATATAAGTATTATCTTAAATAACTCAGTAAAAATAAAACTTCCCTAGGGCATTTTTAAGTATATAATTATCATTAAAGCAAACCTAACAAAACTATTTAATTATTAATTGCATAGCTTCTCTAACATGTATACCAAACGATTCTGGGAAAATATATAAGCTATTTCAGACTTAGCTAGACATACTTAGGCAGATTCTCTTTATTTCAAATGGTGTTAGAAAGTTGAAGTATGTCCTAAAAGTGAACACTAATTTATTCTTTTAGAGATTAGTTTAATAAAATAAAAGAGATGCATAAATTAGGAAGAAAAAAATCACTAAATACCATTTAGAAAAAAACTTTTCATTCTGACAAAATAATTATTAATTTTTCTTAGGTATTTTGTTATTTGGGGTTTTTGGCTGATTAGTTTCTTCTCAAATTTTCTTCTTCGTCAAACAGCAGAAACTGAGTTTAGTTTCTTTCATTTTCTAATGTCCTCGAAGACATTACCTCTAATTAAACTGAAAAAAAAATAAAATAAAATAAGTATAAAGGTTCCCTGAACTGCAGTATCAGTGTAGACATGTGACTGAGATATGAACTGCAAGTTCTTTGTGGTGCTGACAAGAAAAACCAAGAGATGAGGCAGAAATGGTTGCAAAAATAATCTATACAATATCAAATAGGAGTACGCAGATAAGGGTTAGTGGGAAGGGTAAAAAAGTTATTTTAAAAGCCGTTATAAGAAAAAAAATTACATATATATAATTTCCCCCATAGGAGAAATTTTGTGATTTAAATGTCTGGATTTGTGAAAAGAGAATCCAATAGCATTATGAACACCTATAAACAGAGTATCTAAATCTAAGAAAACTCTTTTAAATTTAAGTATAACAACAACCTACATTTAATGTCCGGTTATTTGCTTGACACTAGGATAGACTTGAAATACAGAAACATATGTAACATTCTCTTTACCATCAGGAAGTCCACAGTCTCTTACAGAAGACAGACACATAATCTAGTATCATGAGATATTGCTGTATATAATGTAGAAAATGATAGGTAGCAACATCTATGGAGATCTGAATTTTTCTGAGCACTTAACACATTATACATTGCAATTAATCTTCATGCCTATTTTAGGAGTAAAAATCCATTATAATTATCTACCTTTTCTAGGCAAGCAAATTGAGCCAAAGGGAGGTTAAGGAATTTGTCTAAAGTCAGAGAACTAGTGACACTATCAAAATTTAAACTCAGACAATGTGAATCCAACAGTTGTAAAGACCAGTTAGTATAAATCTATAGTCTTGATAGACCAGGTAGGTCAGAGAAAATGGTCTTGAAAGAAGGCAACATTCTGCAGACAGACAAGCAAGAAGGCAATTTGACTGACACCTTGTGATATATGTTACAATGTTAAATTGAAGTAAATTGAAGTCAGATTATTTCCCTTTTAAATAGACCTACTTCAGTTTTCAACACAAGCAACTCTGATGACAGAAACACTGATTTGTCATTACATTTGGTTTCTACATACTATGAGGCAGTTCTTACATATTGACTCCGATTTATATTAAATCAGTTAGTACCTATAATAACTCTGTAAGGCAAGCATCACTATATTCATGTTACGGAAAAAGTAAATATTCATATCCTGTGGTATTTCTACTATTTTCAGCTTCTCTGCATTTCAGAGGCTTACAACTTTTAACAGGAGATTGAAATGGCATCCAGAATGGAAGAGAGTGGGCTTGTTCTTCCTCACTATTATTATTTGAAATTTACACATCTTAAATTTAATACTGAAACATAAAATGTACCAGCAGAGTAGCAGGAACTATGTCTTAGAAACTGCTCTTCTGTGTAATCTCTTCAGGATCTTCTGCAGGCTTGAAAAGGAAGACTGACTCCTTCTCGCACAAATCCACAACGAGGTTACATTTTTCAGGATCCTAGTAGCTAGAGATATACCCTTAGGACATACTGACTGAAATTCCTGTTTTGCCAGGTAAAAGGTACTGAGAAGGTATGCAGTGAAATTTTCCATTAATAAGTATATCCTTTCTCCCTCTACCCTCCCTCCTTCAACCACCACAAACACATAGTCTTTAACATATTTGAAAAAATACTTTATACGGCTAAAATGGTTTAAATATCAATTATCCAAACACTTGATTAGCATGTTATAGCAAGGCCTATCATAAGTTCCATAGCCTATATTTTTTGGATTGTTTTCATCTTCTCAAAGATTCATATGCATATTTTACAGCTTCATCTAATAAAAAGACAAATTACTAACATATACAATATTGTTCATTCACAAATACTTTTTTCCTTTAAAACAAAAGATACTGAGTAGGTTCCAGAGTTGATGCCATCCAATTTATCTAATATTATCTCATTTCATTCTTAAAATAATACTGTGGAACAGATATTATTATAATCATTCTTATTTTACAGATGATTACGTTACTCATCCTATATTCTAACTTGTGTTTCTAGAATTCTGTATTAGTCATACTGAATCCAGAACCCTGGTTCTTAGTCACTGAACTATATTTCCTATATAAACTCAATTACTGTGTTTGTGAAATTAGCATGATCTTTAACAGAAAGCCCTTTGTAAAGGAGAATGGGATAGAGGAAGGAATATCAGTTCCCTTAAATCTGTGGATTGATATATAAATGTTTATCAAGATATAATTCATACTTGTAAATTAGTTACAATTAAATATTTAAAATGTTAAAATTTTTAAAAAGGAGGTCTTTGACAGGTGGCTGTAATGTCATGGAAGCCTACATAAGCAAGAGTCAATGCACTGGAATCTGAGAAAATGAAAATTAACAACAATCAATTACAAAGAGCTAACTAGACTGACCCAAATAAGGCAACTACTTAAGCTGTAGCCAGTCGAATAATTTCCTTGCTTTGCTTCCTTGTCTTCTCCAGAAAAACCTCTCCCCTAGCTCCTGTGGGTGGAGCATTCCTAACTACTTTTGATTTAATTGCCCAATTCGGATCAACGTATGCTCAAACTCATGAAAATTGCAATGTGCCCCAGTTTATCTTAGCAAAAATGAATGCCTCCCATGTGTTAGTCTAATGACTTAAGAAAGAGAAATGGTGATAAGTTATATGGATGGTACATGTTACAATAAAATTGAATATTGATATCGATATTTAGATTTTAGACATTTTAATTTGTTTCACTTGCTTTCTTATAAAGCTTTCAAAGATATAAATGCAGTAATGTGTTCTAAGTAAAATGCTTGTTGTTATTTAAACCTATTCATCAAGGACAGCTCCTGCAGAAAATAAGATCTCTACAAAGCTTGCTTTCCACTTACCTAGGCAACTCAATTCTTCTTTATTTTTAGAACTTCTAGTCCATTTCAGGTGCCAAATATCAACCTGAATAACAGCTGCTACAGGAAATGAAAGGTCTAAGTAGAGTAATTCACACCTCATTTTTTAGTTGGCAACATTCCTCATAGATGGAAAATTCAACCTCAAAGAATTGAAGTTATATGAAAGGAAGAATCCTGAAGATTTTTGCATCTTAATACTTACTTCTAAATTTAAAAAGATGAAACTTACTCCCCTGCTAAATCAATTTCTAGAAATGTAAAATGCTCATCCCAGAAAGCAAGGAGAGATTTCTGTCTATTTATACCAAACAACAATCTACTTATGTAGAGTCAGATTGAACAATCTCTAGACACCTTCCCAACTTTGGATTCTTAATTGTGCTTAGATAACATAATCCTTGCCTTTGTCTATGTGTTATTGTTCGGGGAAAACATGGAAATATGTTTAAAATATTCCATTATGTTTAAAATCAATGGAAGTCGACACAATAATTTAATCTGTTACAAATGAATGATTCTGTCCACATTTCTTCATGTAACAACAAGGTAAGCTTCTGTTAAATGCTAAACTCTAATTCAGATATACCAAGTTTCTAAAATTACCCTATTAACCAGTCCAATGACCACAAAGTCAAGCAAGATCTGAACAATCACTTTTTTCCCTCTCTTCCAGATCAAGTGTTTATGAGTACACACACACACACACACACACACACACACACACACACACACACACAATGTAATAGATTTTGAAATCTTTCCCAGGATCAAAGCCAAGGTCACAAATCTATAGTTTGCAGGACCTATTTTATGGGGGGAAAAAAATCTCACATCTTTACAGCAACACCATTCTGCTTTCACTACTTCAAAGACTGCAGAATAAAATGTTTTCACCTAGGTTCAGGTATTACTCTGTGATATAATCTATTGGGATAAGGAAGCTGAAAAGCACTTAGAAGAAGTAATTGTTTTCTTAAAGACTCTTCACCTAACTCTATCTTCAGTGCTTCTAAACTATCTGAAAATACTTCAGATATCTGAACTAGTGAAAAGCATTCTCAAAGGACTGAAAAAGAATTGTATGTCCACCTTCTCTGTCATAATCTAACCCTGTGCGTTAACGTGCCGTTGAGTCGCCCTCGACTGCTGGCAACCCCCTGAATGAGTGATGTCCACTATGTCCTGTCCTCACCAGGACATAAATCACTCATCTCCTGTAGATTCATGCCTAAGCTGCTTTCATGGAGTCAATCCATCTCAAATTTGTGTTCTTCTTTTCCTGCTGCCTTCTAGTTTCCCAAGGATTATTGTCTTTTCCAAAGAACTCTGCCTTCTCATGATGTGCACAAAG
>NW_011888819.1:7138924-7141147 GCF_000151845.1 Pteropus vampyrus
ATCAACCTGAATAACAGCTGCTACAGGAAATGAAAGGTCTAAGTAGAGTAATTCACACCTCATTTTTTAGTTGGCAACATTCCTCATAGATGGAAAATTCAAGCTCAAAGAATTGAAGTTATATGAAAGGAAGAATCCTGAAGATTTTTGCATCTTAATACTTACTTCTAAATTTAAAAAGATGAAACTTACTCCCCTGCTAAATCAATTTCTAGAAATGTAAAATGCTCATCCCAGAAAGCAAGGAGAGATTTCTGTCTATTTATACCAAACAACAATCTACTTATGTAGAGTCAGATTGAACAATCTCTAGACACCTTCCCAACTTTGGATTCTTAATTGTGCTTAGATAACATAATCCTTGCCTTTGTCTATGTGTTATTGTTCGGGGAAAACATGGAAATATGTTTAAAATATTCCATTATGTTTAAAATCAATGGAAGTCGACACAATAATTTAATCTGTTACAAATGAATGATTCTGTCCACATTTCTTCATGTAACAACAAGGTAAGCTTCTGTTAAATGCTAAACTCTAATTCAGATATACCAAGTTTCTAAAATTACCCTATTAACCAGTCCAATGACCACAAAGTCAAGCAAGATCTGAACAATCACTTTTTTCCCTCTCTTCCAGATCAAGTGTTTATGAGTACACACACACACACACACACACACACACACACACACACACACACACAATGTAATAGATTTTGAAATCTTTCCCAGGATCAAAGCCAAGGTCACAAATCTATAGTTTGCAGGACCTATTTTATGGGGGGAAAAAAATCTCACATCTTTACAGCAACACCATTCTGCTTTCACTACTTCAAAGACTGCAGAATAAAATGTTTTCACCTAGGTTCAGGTATTACTCTGTGATATAATCTATTGGGATAAGGAAGCTGAAAAGCACTTAGAAGAAGTAATTGTTTTCTTAAAGACTCTTCACCTAACTCTATCTTCAGTGCTTCTAAACTATCTGAAAATACTTCAGATATCTGAACTAGTGAAAAGCATTCTCAAAGGACTGAAAAAGAATTGTATGTCCACCTTCTCTGTCATAATCTAACCCTGTGCGTTAACGTGCCGTTGAGTCGCCCTCGACTGCTGGCAACCCCCTGAATGAGTGATGTCCACTATGTCCTGTCCTCACCAGGACATAAATCACTCATCTCCTGTAGATTCATGCCTAAGCTGCTTTCATGGAGTCAATCCATCTCAAATTTGTGTTCTTCTTTTCCTGCTGCCTTCTAGTTTCCCAAGGATTATTGTCTTTTCCAAAGAACTCTGCCTTCTCATGATGTGCACAAAGGAAGACAACTAGTTCTGTCATTTTTGCCTCTAGAAATGTTTAGGCTATCCATACATTTATTCTCTTTAAAAGCACCTATTTAAATGGTTAATAAAAAACTTCATCTTTCTATATCACACCAGGGCTTCCCCAAGTAACTTTTGTCATTGCCAATATTTTCCAAAACCCTCAACTTATTCTCAGCTGTAACAGCCTGTATAATATTCTTGTAGAGAAAGATTTCTGTTTTGTAATCTTTATTGGTCTATGTCTCTCTTACAGCCCTTTGTAAATGTGAGCCTATGAGATAACTCTTTTTCAATTGATACCTCTTTCTTTACTTTTTTTTTAAATCTGGATAATACTGTAAAATATTGTATTACATCTATAGCAATGTTCCCATTGGTTTAATACTGTAATATAAAACAATACTATAAGATTGGAAAAGTAATTTCTTTTTCAAGTAACAGTTCATTGAGAGAGACTGAGACAAAGGCAGAGACAGAGAATGAATGATTAGGATGCCAGAATAGGGCAAGTCAGTTGTGTAACTATGAGTAAGTGAGTTAAACAACTTTCCTAGGCCAGAGTATAGCAAGTCCTCAATAATGAAAAGGCATCAGCATCTCCAACAAGAAAATGAAGATTCATATAAGATATCTTGTATAATCAGTCCCCTTCACCCTTTCTAAAATTCTATAACTCTATAAAAATGTACTTGGCTGGCAGCTGTTAGCTTGGTAAAGGGAGTAAATAACACTACGGTGTGACAAAAATTAAAATGGAGAACCGAAGAGAGAATTATGATGTGCCAGCTAAGGTTGCCCTTACCGGTAATAACTGGCAATGTGTAGCCTCCTTACCAGTGTGAAATATCTACAGCTACTCATCAGAGTCCCCCCTTCTCTGGGAAGCTGTCAGGATAAAAAA